>NW_019396277.1:111819-141223 GCF_000591075.1 Eurytemora carolleeae | reverse complement strand
CCCTTTTCATTAAATAAACTCTAGCAGACATAATAATATTATGGCTTTTGAAATTAGGTATTACAATGCTAATTCATAACAAAGACGATATCAAATTCGTCACTGAATTCCCATGTTTTTTGGGACACCCTGTATAATACTAGCTTGGAAACCCAACGCTGCCAGGGAATTACTGCAAGTTACTACCGCCGTTTACCCGGACTTGAACGATTTTACCGAGGAACTAAATTTTCGTTATAAAAGTGGACCCACTCAACTTAGAATCTCAAAACCAAGCTAAAAACATTCCCACGGGTCTTCCGAGTTCCCCAATCAAAATTGAGGCAAAAATGGACAAACAGACACCCAAACAGAGATAACAACTTTATTTTACATATAGATAATAAAAGCATCAAGGGACGAGAGATACAACGAAAATAGTTATGAATAAATGACGTGAACTGAAATACCTTTAAAAATTGTTTTCTCTATACAGTGATAACCAGAAAACGTTGGAATAGCAAGACGAAATTATAGCAATATTTAAGCTGCTTGATGTTGTTACCTACAAAGCAAATATTTTTACTAGTAGCTTAGCAAAGCACAATTTAAGTGAAAAGGGTTTATTTACACTGTACAATTTCTGATGTTCGTTGTCCAGTGAACTAGTTTAATTGGCCTAACTTGAGTTTTAAAAGTCGTCTTCCTATTTCTGAGCTTTCTGGTTATTACCGTAAAAATTTATTATACCTTTAATTAAAAGGAATTATTAAATTATTAGTAAGCGCTCAAAAAAGTATAGATAATCACCAACATCATTACCTTTGATTAGATATGTAAAAATGTTAAAAATACTAAAATGTTCCTTATTGTTTATTATGGAAAATTCGTTATAATTGGTAAACATTTTAAATTCCTATTCAAATTATGAATTGCAGACAGCAACTTAATTGTTTATTTCTTATTTACCGATAAGATACTTGTATTTAATGCCCTACTCCTAAAACTGCCAATTCAGACCCGTATTAATCCAGGTACAACTTAATCCCTCTCGTTGGTCTACGAGGCATATAAGGACTCAGTTTTCAACAATACTTTACTATCCAGCCATGGCTTTATCTGTATCAATACTCAATCCCTCTCGCTATGATTGGCGAGGCATAAGAACTAGTCAGTTCAACAATACTTCAATATCAATGTCAATCCGGACATTTATCTGTATTCTTTGGTATATATGATCGTACCAGATACACTGAAACCCTCTCGTTGGTTTTCAAGGAATATATTTTCTCTGACACCGTAAAACAAACAGAATATGGCTACAACTGAACAAATTTGGGGTTCTGTGCAACAAGTTGAATTAATCTGTAGTAAATCCCCTACCCCTAAAACTGCTTTCAGATCTGTGTCAATCCAGGTACAACTTGTAAACTATCAATGCCAATCACGAGCAAGATCTCATAGGCTTTAATGTCAACGTGGACACAAGCTTGTAAACTATCAATGCCAAACTAATGGGTAAGATCTCTTTAGCTTGTTCGTTAAATAAGGAACAAATTACTCTCTCACTGTAATCAAAGCGGTGTATTTTACAACTGATGTGTATTTAGAAATCTATGTTGCATTTAAGTTAATATATGTATCTACAGGATTTGCACAGATATATATACTGTAGTTAAGTGGATCACAATACGTAGCTAGTCTAATCGCATTACAAGTTTTGCGTCGTTAAGGATAAACGCATTTGGATTCACAGACAATGTACAGCTTAATTTATCGAAGTATGTTCAGATGTACAGCAATGGGATCAGACACGGTTTTTATTACAAATCAACGTAGTTACAAGTTCTATGACGTTATGTACAAGCATAGTTAAGCTAATCAAAATACAGGTTTGACCTAGCTATTGACAGATGTAGCTTGGTTAGGTTCATCGCAATACAAATCTTGTGTAGCTTTTTACAAGCGCATTTAGATTTATAGTAATGTTCAACATAATATATCTAGGTATGTTCAGGTTTACAAATATAGGGTTTGCTACAATATTTGCGACATACTTATGCTTAATCTATCTCAATAAAAATGTTTCATTTTTGATATGTATAATGTCTAAATGTGATAACAACTAAGAAATTGGAAATTTACTGCTTTTTGTTCAATTGTTATGGGGGGGAGGGGGCCAAAAATATTGGCCCCCCCCCCTGAGATATTGGTTTAGTCCAACCCTGATTCAGGTCATTTATTCAATTCTTTTTTCAGTGTGACTTTCATCTCTTGATGCTTTTATTTCATATAATAAATTTCCTTAGTGGGGGCCGGCCCCCACCTCCTGGGGCTCCGGGTGTGGCCCTTAGGCCCATTCCCCTCCCTTCCCCCTCTAATCCGCCCCTGAGGGAGAGGGTCATATCTCATTACTCAATTGCCATACTTATGTACCCAAGCTCTGATATTCTAGATATGCTATGATGGAAAGGGGGAAGGCTTGTAAATGTATAATACTGGAAAGGAATTGAGTCTTTGTCACAAACTCAAATTTTCTTATCCCTTTATCTTCGGAACCTGATGGTGTAAACCATTGATATTTTAAACTTAGATTTTTCCATTTAACAGAATTAAAAGTTTGAAATATCTAAGGTCAACAACACTGGGTTGGTAAGATACTAGAGATTAGAAAATCAGAGTTTGTGACAAAGACTCAATTCCTTTCTTTGAAAGAAATGTTTTAAACTCAGCTACCAATTAAAATTGATCTGTTTCCCCATATTTTTGATCGGTTTCCTCAAATTTTTGATCCGTTTCCGTTTTTTTTTGATCCGTTTCCGCTTTTTTCAAAAACTTTAAAAATCTCAATTTGTTGATCGGTTTCCTCAAATTTTTGTAACGGATCAAAAATTTGAGGAAACCGATCAAAAATATGGGGAAACAGATCTGCAATTTTAAAGTTTTTAAAAAAAGCGGAAACGGATCATAAATATGAGGAAACAGACCAAAAATATTGGGAATCCCCTCAAAAATATTGGGAAATCCCTCTAAAATATTTGAATAAAATAAAGGGGAAACGGATATACAATTTTCTGGGAAATCGATCAAAAAAAAGAGGAAACTCCTCAAAATTTGAATTTAGAGGGATTTCCGAAAAATTTGAAGAAATCGCGGAAATGCCTCAAAAAACCGGTTTTTGAGGGGTTTCCGCGTATTTTTGATCCGTTTCCGTGTACTGAGTCGTTTCCGTGTTGAGGCGTTTCCATGTCCCCCATTTTAGGATAAGATTTAAAAATTTTTGCTTAAAGCAAGAGCTGCGCTGCAGACATTATAATCTAATTAATTTATGGCGATCTCTAATCTTAAGCACCCTCGAATATTTAAGCATAATTTGACATTTGTACGTTGTTAAATCTCTTTAAATATAAATCATAAGAGTAAACAGAAACTCCGTCTCCACGTTTAAGGCTAAGCGGACAGCTCCCATTCTTCCTATTTCCTATCAGTTGCTGCAGTCTCAGAATTATCTTTCTATTTCAATCTGTCCGTCTAGTCCGTCCGCTGCCGCCAGTAAATCCACGAAATCCACCGCACTATCATTCAAATTCTAAAACTTGCTGCTATAAACTCCCGATTCAGAAAGTTCAAATATTAAGTTCTCTGAACAGATCTGAAAATGTGAACCACCCTATAAACGCCAATCCGAATGCAGCTCCGATATTCTAGTTTATTCTAGCACGAAGCGGGTTTCATTCAATCCTGGAGTCAGGTAGCTTTCCTCTCTTTAGAACTGAGTAGAATCCTTGACTCTGCGCAGCCAGTCCCGACCGATTGAAATGGATTCAGAATATACAACAGCCGTTTTACTAAACTGCGTCTGCGCAGAGCAGAGCAGACAAATCATGAAAGTGCAAATCGGGAGTTTTATAAGTCTTATTTCTAGAACATTGTGAAATACAAAATAAAGCCGTCGAACCGTCTGCCACCTTTGGCTGTGTTAACGTTTGGAAATTTCACATACAAATATAAGTTCTGTTTGTTCAAATTTTAGCTTCATTTATGACTAATCAGCTGTTCAATCTAGGCTCGAAAGGATTTAGAATTTTTTTTCCTAATTTTGTGTTGAAATAATGTTTAAACGAAAGTTGTTTCACAAAGTACGTTCAAAGTGATTTCAAAGTACATTTAAAGACGTTAACAATTTGTTTCTTCATTTCTAACTTTTGATTCTTACGCAACAATATTTTTTTTAGTGTTTTACAGGGGGGAAAGATTGTGCTTTTTTGTCGGTTTTATGTCGACAAGAAATATAATTGGGTCCGGTATTATACGATTTTGGACCCCCCCCCCCCCCCCCCCCTGTTAATTTTGTACTTGATTTCAACTATTTTCAACCAAAAAATATTTATTTTTCTGGGTTAGGTTAGATTAGGCCAATTTCTGGGCCGAGCTCCGCGGCTAGGACAGGCTATGGGACCGAGCGCCGCGGCTAGGACAGGGTAGGGGGCCGGGTGCTGCGGCCACATGACCAACCTAATCCTTTTGTTAAAAATGAGATTCATGTACAAATTTGATAAGAGGGGGGCCGGGGGGCCAAAAATCTTTCTCTAGGAAATTTTCGAGTTATTTTTGTTCTGTGAAGCTTTTTTTGTATTGTAAAAATTTTTCAATCTCTAAAATATATTGTCGGTGTCAATCCTACATTTTTATTTTTAAAAGTTCATAATCTCTAAATTTTGTTAGAGCTGATAAAATTAGTAAATTTCTTTGACGGTCAATAGTTTTTATTTCCTTTTAAGGCAGTTAATGTTAGTTAAAACTTTAAATCAATGAGCTCTATTAGCTTTTAAATAATAATATTTTAGATTTTAGAGTGTGTGTTACTGTTAACAATAAGAATGGCGACTTTTTCTAGGATACAGACTTCGAATTTTTGTGGTAAATTTATTTTTTTCCTATTAAATACACTTAAAAATTACTAATAAAATTTTTTACTNGCAAAAATCCCCTTAAAATCATAGATTTCACTGAGCATATTTATCAGTAGTTTGCATAATAATTTTTAGGTAGTATGGTTTCTCTGAACTTGGAAGACTCTTATAATCCTATGTATTTCGTTGAGGTTTTTTGTCAACAACGACGACGACGAACGACGAATTGAGCAAATCTTTTATTCGTTCAATTTATCCTAAATTATAAATTTTCATAATGGGACTTGATAACTCGGATACTTGCACGGAAGCAGACCGTCCAAAAATAGACCGCCATAGACGTTTATCGGACCAAACGAAGTCAATAAATAGTGAACATGTTTCGTCAACTAAAAGTACCGAAGAAGTCCATCAACCCAATCAACCTAGTCAACTTATCTCACAACCAACTCAACTTAGTCAGCCTCTCCCCCAACCCACTCAACCTAGTCAGACCCTTACTCCAGCCCAGAGCCAGGATGAGAACAAGAGGATGCTCTACTCCAAGTACAGGTTCAAGCAGGGATCCAAGCTGTTACAATATATAATGGAGCATACAACCAGACATCAGGAATTATATACACTTGCTGAGGTATGTCATTCTTTAATCCATTATCAGCTTCCTTTTTTTATATCCATTTTGTTTTTAATGACAAACTAATCAAAAGTTTACTAAAATAAAAAATTGTCATTATAAAATAGGCAAACGGAAAAAAAACATATTTTCTTAACAAAATTCAATTTAGTGTTGGTTTAATTCAGTGTATATTTTTAAATCATAACCCCCTCCCCTCTCCCCCAAAAGTTCGAAAATGGGGGCCCCCAGAAAAACTTCAATTAGATACTTTCACCCAAAAAAAAATCTTTTAGAGCTTATTGTGAAATAGTGCGATTTGGTGTTAGGTACTTTCCCAAAGGCATTTTCCAAAGGCTGTTCTAGCCACAGCGCTCGGCCCCATATCCTATCCTAGGCGGAGCGCTCGGCCCCCATTGCAGCCAACGGTCCTCAGAAGGCCTAAACTAGCCTTTGGATAGTTGCCTTTTGGGAGGTTATAACTTGGGAAATTGTCACTTGGGAAGTCGCCTTGGGGAACATACCTAACATCGAGTAGAATTGACGAACTCCGAACCTTATCTGTCCTATCCTAGATCCTGCTCGAGCTCAAAGAACTGATCAAGTCAAGACGAATGTTTGATGAATGGAATCCCTCTGTTATAATGTGCTGCCCTCTTCTGGAGGAGGCCCTCAACATGAAGGCGCTCCACGTCACAGAGATCAGGTGGGGCCAGGATGATAAAGTTGTGAGAGGTAAGGGGTAAATTTAGGAGTGAAGGAGGTNGAGCAAAGGGATGGATGTTAAATTTTGTTAACCAAGTATTTTCTCATTACAATTTTTATTTTTGCAAAATAGAAATCTCAGAAAGTTTTAATGCATACAGGAAAAATGGGTTTCATTCACCATTTCATTTTAGTTCTTGAATTCATTAAAATTGTTCACTTTTATACCAGATTAATATGAAGACTTAAAATATATGATTTCTTTAAAGATTTCGATTTTTATTGAAGGTATGTTTTTAGCGCTTCGCGTCATATAAATAAGATCTCGGTTGCGAATATTTTAGAGAGGGGGGGGGACTACTGGAGAATCGGGAAAAAAAGGGAGAGGGGAGTAATTAAAAAGTTCTTGTATACAATTTTTTTGGTGTATAATTAATTAGAAGGGTAGAAGATCATTGTAGACAAACCTTTATCAGGATTTAGGAACACGTCTAGAGGGTTTATAAAACGAAAAAAACATCTGTGGCAGAGATAGCATAGCAGCTTGTTGCATCAATCAAGATTGTTTGTGCTAATTTTGCTTGCATTATCAAACGCTGGGATCCGTAGGATAAATATTCAATTATAATATTTATTTTTTGGCGACGATTATTGAATTATTTATAATTGCAGTCTAAGGTTTAAAAAATATATTTTATGTTGCGTCATTTGTATAGTTTGGAATAACCTTTAACAGGTGAACTGTGTAAAGGTAATTTCAAGGCACCATTCATATGGTGTGTCCGATTCACACTTAGCCTAGTCTGTTACATATCCATGTTTTTGTTTTTGTAAACTGATCATTTTCATTTGTGGTTTCTCTACCTTTAGTTAACAGAATTAAACACTTTTTAATCTCGTTTTTAAGACGATTTTATCTTGATGTTTCATTGGTATTCAATTTTGAATCGGACCCTCTTGAAAAGCAGGGACTCGTAGAATTACAACAACTGTTTTTAAAAATCTTTTTTGTTTAAAATCTTGATAAATGTATAATATAGGGAGCTGATAATGCGTCAGCTGATTCTAGTCGAAGAAAGATCTGATCCGGGAGAAAATGGCGCCGTTTTCCCTCCGGTCCAGGTAAAAAAAGAACTTTGTAAATATAGTCTACAATTGTTCTTTTTTAACGATTAGATCATTTTGTCATATTAATAGAATTTGTAGTATAATTATGCTTGTTTTAAAGTTGAATTCAAGTAAATCCTGTTTTTCCGGCTTAGATTTGGTTTTTACAACTGAAACAAGTAGATGAGGCCAAATCAATTTGACAATTTCTTTACAGGTTCCCACTCCCCCACCTACCATGGAAGTTCGAGTCCCAAACACAAAGCATCGAAGTCGATTAACAATGACTGATCCTCGATCTAAAACAGTTACTCAACAACCCCCTCCTCCCTCCAGACAAGGTAAGGGTTATCCTAGAATAATTCCTGGGGTATGTATTAGTTCAACTACTTCTTGATATCATCCTCTACAAATATTTTTTTCTTTTTTCTGTATTAAAACCCCTTCATAAGGGAGCTCAAAGGAATGTTTTTTAACAAAATAAATACTCCTTTGTGATTGTTTTCTGTTTCTTCAATCTAAAAAAAAATTGATAAATATTAATCAAAATTATTTCAGTTGAGATTGTGCCCCCTCCTAATGCCCGACCTCAACCCAGTCCTGAAGTTTGGGAAGATTCTACATCAAGGTTAGATACTTATAGTAGCTTTTCTGATAATCAGATTTTTTCAGCTTGTCTTGTAAACAGGTTATATTTTACTTGTCTGATAATCAGATTTTTGTAGCTTGTCTTGTAATCAGGTTATATTATACTGGTCTGGTTGTTAGATCTTATTTCACTTGTCTGATTTTTAGACTTTAGTGGCTATTCTGATATCTTATCAGATTTTCTTTATAAATCTTCTTAAATATGGCGTTTCAGTTTCAGATACAAATGGTCTGAATTTGATCATTATCCGATAATACCCTCAGATGCATTTAAAGATTGGTCTATTAGCTTCAAGTGTCTTTGAATACATAAAACCAGTTATACTACTTAGTTTCTAAAAATGTTATTGAGACTAGATATAAAATATAAAGCATTTTTTTTACATTTTTTAACAAAAATATATAGATCCGGATCCAAGTGAGATATCTATAAAAAAACTTAGAATTGAATTGAAAGCAACCTTAGCTTCTGCTAAAAAATTACAAACAGAAGTAGAAATTTTTTGCAAAAAAAGTTCAGAAACATTCCTGAGCTGAAATTAATTTTATAAAGGATTCAGATGCCCGCATCATACTAAAATGGATCCTAAGCACAAATTTATACTGTACCCCATTCATCATTCTTCCATTTTGGTTAATTTATCCATTAAATTGTACTTCAGGTTTTGGCTGAAAGAAAAATTTTACTCTGTTCTGAAAACTTTGGAAGATTTTGATGAAACCAAAAAATCCTTCACATATTCTGAGGTAATTGAGCTTGAAACTTTAAATTATGTATCTGACCGTATTATTTTTATTCTGCCGTTCTTTCTTATTTTTAATGCTACCCATTCCTACTGGTGAAATACCAAAAGGTTCTAAAGCTATCATATTTCTGCCACTTTCCTAAAAATGTTTTAAAAAGGGAATATTTAAGATATCTTGTATCTTACTTTTCGACAAACTCTTTCGAAGGTTAAGATGGCAAAAACTAAAAGAATAAGTCTACCAGTTTGCAATTGCCTCTCTTCGGTGAGAAACGTCCCCCCCCCCCTCTCCCCTCTCGCCGGTTTGAATGATAAAATTCGTATTTCCCTTTGCTTCCTTTAAACACGGTCTTCTTGGTGGGATTCCCCTTTTGTAACACCTGGGTGACTAGCTGATACGAAGGAATAGGAAAACAGGGATTCACAATGTTTAAATACGAAAAGTTAAGAGGGAGGCGAGGATGGGTGTCGAGTAAAATTTTACATTAACATTAACGTTAATTGCATACTTCCATTAAAAATATTCCATTATCATGAATTAATTGGCAGAAATTTATTTTCTATTGCAAATGATTGTTCTGTAAATCCTTCGGATCTTAGTAAAATGTTAGTTAAGAAACAAATGAAATATTTTGATGTCCCATTGGAACATGCATGGAAAGTTCCGGTTTTACAAGAACTTTTAAAAGGATTCGATGATTACGTAATAACTGAAATGATAAATATGTTATGTAATGTCACTAATGAGTAATGATCAATGTTGTCTATTTGTGCATAATTTTGCATATTTTTCTCTTTTCTTTTGGAAACCTGTATTTAAAAAAAAAATATTTAGACAAATTTAAACTACACCATTTATATATGTATTTATATCTTTGTGTGTGAATAAATCTTTATAATAATAATAATTTGCGTGTCCATAAACGCTATTATTAAAAGCTACAACATTATTAACATTTTTTGTAGGTAACTGCGTATGTCTCGAAGTATATTTTAAGCCGGAAATCTCAACTGTTTGATGCTCGAAACATAAAGCTAGCCATCGTTCAAAATGATCCTCTCGGAGAAGCATTTAAAGTTCACGCTTTCCATCGAACTCAAGTCACGTAAGTATAAGTTACTAGGCTTTGCGCCCATCTTCTATTTCAAGTGTAAAACAAAAACGACCAAAAAGGAGCAGATTTTATTTTTAAAAATTTCGTGGATTTTCAAAATTTAATGAACATAGAATTTGTTGGAGGCTAAGTTTTGAAATTTTGATTATTCATAAACCTTCCCTGGGGTAATGTGAGTTACCACAAAAAAATTGGGTCCGATCTGTTTTGCAGTTTGACGTTTATTGGATACAAACAGATTGACAGACAAAGTATGGTGTGGTAGGGTATACTTCTGGACTTCGGTTCTGCCTGCCCCCGGGTGATACCTCATCTGCGGATGGCCTGGGGGGCCGGGTGCTCGCCCGATGGCGGTCTGGGTCCTGGGTCCTTTTTTATCAGACGATGACATGTTTAAATGTTTTCTTTTAGTATTTTAAACTTAAAATTCATTTCTTTGTTTTCTTGCCAGTTCTTTGTTTTCAATCTCGTTCTTTTCCTGAAGATCCCACGTGTGCATTGGAAAATTTCTCCCCCCTAAAGTATTGGGAAGAGCTAGAGAAAATGGAGAGAAATTCTAAGTTGGCTCACCCCTCGCAAACTACTGTATCCGCCCCTGTACAGTGAGACTAAAATTAGTATATAGTGCTTTTTACATTTTATTCTTACAATTTTTATAGGAAGGAGAGACGTCCTAACAAGGCTTGGTATTTCCGAGCAGAAGGACCGAGCCTTAGCAATTATAGTTTAAATATATATATCACATATATCTTTGAATTTGAATTTGAATCGATACTCCTTGTTTTTTTTATATATATATAGTGAGTAAAAAAAACAGGGATTATCGAGGTTTTGGACAAAATTTTTAAAATTCTTATTTTGTTCGGATTTCAGGCATAACTAAAATAAAATGTGATAAAAAAAATTCAAAACTATTTTTGAAACATTAAAAAATTCCGCGAAACCAATTTTTGTTTGAAAAAAAATTAACTTTTTAAAAAAAATTGTTGTGAAAATTTATTAAAAATTGAATGAGATCTAAAATGAAAACCACAAAAATTTAGACTGGAAATCGGCAGTAAATGTTTTCAAATTAAAACCATAGAACTGTTATTGCAATTGTTGATGAATTTTTTAAAAATTTTAGAAAACAATAAAATAAACATTTCCCAACAACTTTTTCAAAAAGTCTAATTTTTCAAATAAAAATTGGTTTCGCGGATTTTTTTTTCAATGCTCCAAAAATATTTTGGAATTTTTTTTCACTTTCTTATTATTAATGCCTAAAATCCGAACAAAATCAAATTTTTGAAAATTTTGTACAAAACATTGATAATCCCTGATTTTTACTCACCCTGTATAAATATTTATGCATAAATATATATTAAGATGGGAACGCGTCAAATGAACTATGATTGCTAGGGCTTGGGCCTTCTGCTCAGAACTATAGTAAGATGCTAACAGTTTTTTGACAAATATAGTCAAGTGTCCGAATTTAATAAATTTGAGCCGCGTCTCATATCCACCAAAAACTGGTTTCAATTGAGTGCCCTCTTGAATCTTGAAAGATTGAATACAACTTTAAATGGAAACAACCATAATTAAGCCTCGTCTAAAATTTAGGTCGCGGCTCAAATTCTTTAAATTCGGCCTCAGTAGTGCCCTATAGAAATGGTTTCAAGAGTAGATCTGAATCGCAGATGGGATTAAAATTGAAAAATTATATTTGTAGAACTCTGATACGTAGTCAGCTGACTTATGTTGATCCTAAGAAGTTTCCGGAAGAATATGGGAATTCTCGTGATAGGTATTTATTTCATTTGATAATTGTAAAATTTTATAAAAACTTTTATAAAAAATCGCGATTTTTGCAAATTGTAAAAGATAATTACTTTTTTGAAGTAATAGATCAATATTTCAACAAATAATCTTAACGAAATAACGATTCAATGATTCAACGATTCAAAGATTCATCTTTATATTTCTAATTTATTTTAGTGGAATTACTCTCTCTGGATTTCCAGCTCTTAACAGGGCAGCCTCATCACCTGCTGAGTAAGTCAACTAAAAACTTTAAAGGGATCTCAAAAGAATTCATCCATCCCCCACCCCCCATCTTGAATGTCACAGAGTCTAAATTTTTTTCTTCTTTTTTGCTTAAATGGAGAGAAATATTGATATTATGGCTTCAAAAAAAAGCAGGAAAATTTCTCTAATTTGGTGAAATGTTTGAATTGACACTAATCTTTACAAATTTTTAACTTTTTGATTTTGTAGATTGATTGCGAATTATTGCAACCAGCTAAAGAGATCTTCACCTGATGAGGTTTCTAGCCCAGCTAAACAGGCAAAAATTGAAAGGTAAAATATTTTGAATAAAAACTTTTTAAACAGCTAATTGCAAGGGAATTTTGTTGAAAAAATATTACTAAGTTATTCTTGTTTATAACTCTGTTCTTTGTAGTGATACAGCTGATACAGGGTCTGAAGTAGAATCAGGGGATGATAATTTTGATGTGGAATACGAGATTGAAACAGGAGACGAGGAGACCAGACCTCTCCAGGTATACATTACATATAGATCACGTTCAGGTATAGGGTCGGACATATGTCCAGGTATAGGTTGGACACATGATAAATGTCCAGGAATAGGACTGACCACATGATAAATGTCCAGGTATAGGGTTGGACACATGATAAATGCATTGCTTAGGATCCGGATCCATTGGATCCGCAAGATTTTGGCTTCCTGGATCCGGATCCGCAAAAATATGCGGATCCACGGGGGTAAAATATCAACCAAAAACTACAAAAAAAACTTTTTTACACCTTAAACCCAAATCTGAACTTTTGAAAAAAGAGAGATTATAAAAATTTCCTCATTTCTGAATGGTTCATCAAGTTTTAGGATAAAGATAAGCGAAAAAAATAAAACAAAAACTTTGAAAATTATTTTTTGTTAAAAAAATTCAGTAAATCTTAAAGAAATGACCTGGATCCGGATCCGGATCCAGATCCATTTTTTTCCAATGCGGTTCTAGGATCCGGATCCGCATCAAATTTAAATGGATCCTAAGCACTGGACAAATGTCCAGATACAGGGCTGGACACATGACAAATTTCCAGGTAAAGGTTTGGACATATGATAAATGTCCAGGAATAGGGTTGGACGCATGACAAATGTCCAGGTATAGGGCTGGAAACAAGACAAATCTCTAGTTATAGGGCTGGACACATGATAAATGTCAATGTTTAGGGCTTGACAGGTATAGGTTTGTACACATGAAAATATATACAGGTATAGGTTTGTACACATGAAAAATATCCAGATAGGATTGGAGACACGAATAGTATCCAGGAATAGCAGATATCTAATTAAAGAATAGCTACGGATAGGGTTGGACTTGGAAATATGAATTATATCCAAGTATTGGGTTGGTGACATAATCAATATCTAGGGTTAATGTTGGACACATGAACAATATCTAGGTATAGGGTTGGACGCAAAGAAATATCCAGAGTTAAAGTTGGAAACATGAACAATATCTAGGTATAGGGTTGGACGCAAAGAAATATCCAGAGTTAAAGTTGGAAACATGAACAATATCCAGGAATAAAATTGGACAAATGAACAATATCTAGGGTTAATGTTGGACACATGAACAATATCTAGGGTTAAACTTGAACACATAAACAATATCTAGGGTTAATTTTGGAAACATGAACAATATCCAGGAATAAAATGGGACACATGAACAATATCTAGGGCTTATGTTGGACACATGAACAATATCCAGGGCTAAATTTGAACACATGAACAAAATCTAGGGTTAATGTTGGACACTTGAACAATATCCAGGGTTAAATTTGGACTCATGAACAATATCTAGGGTTAAAGTTGGACACATGGTCAATATCTAGGTATAGGATGATCAATATCTAGGTATAGGATCAAGGCATGATCAATATCTAGGTCTGAACATTAGGTAATTGCTGATTGTTAGTAAGAAATTACAGGGGAATTCAAGAATTGAAGAAATACACGTTAATTTTTAAATTTTTTTTTTTCTTATTTAGGATGATAACAGTAAGTATAGTAGTGGAGAGGATTCTGATATCAACACCAGCTTTGTTGCCCACAAGGTTCGATATATTTTTTGTCCTGGGTCTATTAAACAGTTCAACCCAGTACTTTGGAGAGATCGAAAGAAATTATAAAATGTCTTTTTGACAATTTTCCAATTGGTTTTGATAGTAATACCGGAATCTCAGTAAATGTAAAAATAAATAGCCACGAATATTGGATATGCGGGAACAGTTTTAAAGAGCTCAATATAATTGGTTAATTAAAATAACTAAATATCTGCAGTATTTCATTATCAGTAAGTTAAGAAAACGACCTTTTTAAATAAATTTGGACGTCTCCAAAGTTCTGGGTTAAACTGTATATTGGAAGCTTTGAGAGTGAATCATTATTTTGTTTTCTCCCAAATTTTTCTCTTTCATTTCCCCCTCCCCCTTAGAAAATCAAATTTGGAAATAAAACCTGAAAAAGATCTAACTTTATTGGGAGGGGGGGGGGGAGGATAAATACTTCAATAACAAACCTATACCCTGGGTTATAATACCTGGTTGAGAATGTCAAAATCTGTTTCTGATTTAACATTTTCATCGCAATAAAGATTTTTTTAATTAAAACTAACTTCTAAAAAAGTTGTTCTTGTTCTTGAAATTTGTAAAAAATCAGGGGGTGTATTATATATTTTTTAAGAATAACCCCCGGTGGGGGGGGGGGAGATTTTGATGATTTGTGGGGGAAAAATAAAAATAAAAACATCAAAAGGCAAGTTTTTTTTATTCTTTTTTATACTTTTTACCCAAAAAATCATTTATTTTACCAACTCAGTGAGGAAAAAAACGATAAATAACTTCTGGGGGGAATGATGTTTTAGGAAAATAAACACCCCTGTAAAATATGCAGGTTGAGGTGAATGATGGGGATATGGATTGTTGGGCGGACAACGAGGAGATGTATAAGAATGATGAGAACGAGGAGGAGAAGGAGGACAAGAGCAAAGCTAAATTCAAATCAGAAATTAATAAGTGTGCAAGGTATAAACAATTAAATTAATGCCCGACATATGATCGGTCTAGTTGATTAGGAACTTAAGGGCACTTCTGCACAAGTTCATAGCCCGCCCATTTTGTTCGGAACGCTATTTGTTGCAGAAAGATTCTAACTTGCAAGATGAAGAATTCGAAATCGATATAGAGTATCCTATAATCAATCAAAAATGCAATGCTTATTGCTGAAGTACTGATTCTTTCTAATGTTTAATATGGATATGGGCTTTAAGAAATAACCACATGTGCAAACATATCTGAAAAGCTGGCCTATGTTCAGATGATCTGGACAATCTCTATTTAGGTGTATTGGACCTTCCATGTTCAACCTAAGGTACTGCAGCACTTGCTGGTTAGAGCTGAAAACCTGGAAAGCTGACCGGCCAAAAAACATGAAGTCCAACCGTGCGCGCAATGTTGCTCGATCCCAGCGTATCATGGAAAAAGATGACACAGACAGTGCGTATGTGGAGTCAGGCTGTAGTTCACAGACCGATAGTACATCAGTCGATTCTGCATGTAGTTCCCAGACAGAATGTATAACTGTTGAGTCTGGATGTAATTCCCAAGAGATGGAGGTTGTAAGGTTAGTTTGCATTGATCAGACAGCTTGGTTATTTTTCTTGGGGAAAAATACCTCTATTTACTGCGTTTAATATTTGAATTTCAACTGTAGTTGAAATATTACGCATTATCAGCAATTCATTTTTTGTTTGCATTAGATGAAGTAAACATATGTTCATTGTTAAAAGCTTAAATAAAAACTACATATTTTATCAAAGAATTAGAAATAGTTCTGTTTAGAAATAAAATTGAATACTAATTACTTAACTATGAAAGAAATTAAAACAAAACATAAATCAAGGCTTATTTGGTATCCGATTAACGCAACATACCCTTATTTTAGTAAGGTGAAGGATGGGTTGGAGAAGACGTTTTCAAAAAACTTGTTGGATTCCAGGGAAACCGGGAGTGTAGTCTTGGTGGAGGAATGCAACCTTGCTACAGACCGATTGAAAGCCCAGGTAGAACCCCTACTATTGCTTGCACCCATAGATCAGGTAGTCTTAAATGGATCAGTGACGGACCATCCTGCCTATCTAGCCTGATAGAGATTTACTAAACAGTCAGCTGCATGTATCTGTATATTTTGAATTAATAAATCAATCGAGGTGTATATTTTGGGGTTGTTGTATATTTCTACAGTGAGGTAAGTGGTTCCGAGGGTGGGGGGGGGGGGGGGGAGCGTGGCTTGTACTTAGTAACTGTAATTATGGAAATACAAATATTTTTAATATTAATAAAACATTAAATGCTATTTTACATGAATTTTGCAGCACGTAAACACATGTCAGATGCCCTGATGCGGTAACTCTGTATTTATATCTACATTATCTTTGCATGCACCTAAAGATCCTCGTGAAGGCCGGACAGTTTGCTTGTAATGTAAATATTGTTGAATAAATCCAAATAAGAAATAAAAAATTTGATAATGTAAAATTTCATGGACCCATACCAATTTCTCATACATTGAAAATTCATTTGCTAAACTTCTCAAATCAGTGCTTAGGGATCGGATCCGATGGATCCTGGATTCGGATCCGCAAAAATTTGCGGATCCACGGATCCGGATCCAATGGGGTAAAATATCAACCCAAAACTGCAAAAAAATGTTTACTCTCAAAACCCAAATTTGAACTATTGAAAAATGAGAGATTATTAAAACTTTCTGATTTCTGAATGCTTTATAAAGTTTTGCATAAAAATAAGCAAAAAAATGAAAATTCTGTTTGTTAAAAAAAGTGGGTAAATTTTAAAGAAATAACCTGGATCCGGATTCGGATTTGGATCCGAATCCATTTTTTTTTTCAGTGCGGATCCAGGATCCGGATCTGGATCTGCATCAAAACTAAATGGAGCCTAAGCACTGTCTAAAAAGATTTGAAAGTTTTAAACTTAAGAAATTTACTTACAGTTAAAGGATGGAGCAGTATCCAACCTATGTCTGCTGTGCTATGTGAGACCAAAGAATGCTGGACTCATTCATGGACGGATTTGTCACCAGGTATTATAAATACACTTATTTCTAAAGCCTTGTTCTCCTAGATAATGTACGCCTTTTTTATTGTCATTTGTGTTCTTGGAACAATTAATAACAATCTATCCATCATGAAGTTATTTTATTTTTGACAACATCGTTTTTCCTGAACTAGTATAATCTTTTTTTATATTATATGTATTATTTGTTGGAACTTAAAACCAACTTTAATTTGACAATTAGACGAGTAAGTTTATTTTGTAGACAGAGAGTGAGATGTATAGATGTAAGCTTGTAACTTTCGAATTTGCGAAACCATCTAAATCAGTTAATTAATTGTTCATTGATTAAAACCTTAAATTCTCTTTATTTGAATTAGTTACGTTGATTCAAAATTTACGAGCTATGATATACAATATACATGCCTGAAAATACAGATTTTTTGTGTGTTTTTTCCCCATGAATTCTAAATTTAAGCTCCTTAACAGGTGAAAAATGTTTACAAAATTGAGCAGTTTTGGGTTCTACTGTCCATGGATGACTCAATTTTAACAAATAATTGTGCACAGAAACTTATCCTATTGTTCTATGTACCCTAAAACAAAACTACAGGATATTGTTGCTGCTTAATTTAGTTTCATGGTAAGGTTTTAAATATACATCAGTGAAAATAGAAGCAAGAAAAAGAATCAACATTTTAAAAATCAGAAGGAAGAATGAAGACAAAGTCTTGACAAACTTGAATATTAAAACCGAACAGGAACGAGATGAATTGGGACTAAAAAAGAATCTTCAGAAAATCCTGATATGAAAAATTTGGTCCAGGAAGACATTTGTATATGAGGAGGGAAGGGAGGGGAGAGATGGATCAGTGCTGTAAATTGAAATAGCAATACAGACCCTCTCTCTGCCATCCTTAACCCTCATATGCTTTCTCAGCCATCTCTGGGGGTTCAGGTTAGTGTCTGTTCTAAATCCAGAAGTGGAAAATCCTGAAGTGAGAAACTTAAGTGCCGCAATTAATGACAATATGAATTGAATTTAACTATCTTTTTAATCGAACCTATTATTAACCAAGAAGATGATAAACTCATTGTAACAATTGGTATTTTATATGCCAATCTTAGCAATGAAAGAGGTAAATATTTTCAATGTTTAAAAGTGTTGCAACTGCAGATTTATGGAACCGAGTTACCCCAATTAGATCTATCAAAAATCTGAAGCACAAATTATTTAGAATTTTTGGAATCAAAAATCTTTATTGCTTAAAACTGACTACTCGAACAAATTTTTATTAAATTTTATTTCTTGCAGTTGCATCTTTGTTGTAAAGGTTGAAACTATACTTTTGTCATATTTAGACCTGGGAATTAACCCGCTGCAGAATCCTTGGTTTCTTGTGGACTTGGAACTATGGTAACAAATTAACATTGCGGTCAAGCATTCAAATTCTAGCTCTGGGCTCAGGAAGGGCATATTGGAAGGCATGCACTTAAGGATTGCAAGTTGAACAAAGAATCTCTGAGAAGTGTGCATGCCGGCTAAAATGATTCCACAATTACCATGAAGCTTATCTAGAACCTGAATTTTCAGAGACCTTTTAAAACTGGATATTAAGTAAAATTGCACCCCAGCAAATAGCTAGTCAGCTGCAGCTTAGCAGCTTATCTGATGGCGTGGAAACTGTAGCAATTCAGGGAGATTTTTATGCAGGAAGATTATATATTTACAGTAATTTAATGCAGATTACAAAAGGCAGTAATTGGCTAAAGATTCTATTTTTAGCCCTGGACTTATTGCAAGGTTTGGAAGGTCACACTGGAAGATTGCAAATTGGATATAAAAAATCTGTGAAGTGTGCGTGCCTGCCAACATGATACTAGAACTACCATGAAGCTCAGCAACTTGGCTGGTCAGCTGCAGCTCAGACGCTCATCTGTTTGAATGGACACTCTTATTAATTGGTAGATATCATATGCAGCAAGAATACATTTTATAACTAGTAATTTTATGCAGATTGTTAAAGGTAGTGGATTGATAAAATATTTTACTTCTAGCTCTGGACTTATTGCAAGCATTTTGGAAGGCATGCACTGGAAGATTGCAAATATGAGGAAAGTTTGCATGCCTGCCAACCTGTGACATTTGCCATGACGCAGATCTAATAATTGAGGTTTATGAATAACTTCTAATATGGATAGGGATTCAGATGGAACCCAGTGCACACAAGCAAATACATAAATTTTTACAACCTAAGGTGAAGCTATGTAGTAAAAGACTTATCAAGGCAGCAGCAGTTAAAGGTAATTCATGCAGACTGCAGATGGCAACTCGAAACCTTTTGGTTTAATGATTACTCGCATAGAAATGGACAATCAAATCCTACCCGTAGTTTTCATCTAAGGTAGGATTAAATAATCTAGAACATGCTAAACTCCGGGATGTACCAAAGGGGCACAGGCATTATAAATGTTTCCTCCTACCCGGCTTGAACTCCAGACCGCTATCTGCACTGTGGTGCATTGCACTCTGAAGGCAGTCTGGGAGTTCCATGTTTGGTTCCTTTTCAGATTTTTGAGAATGAGAATAATATGAGGAACAGAACTCCTCCTGGGAAGATCAAGATTGTTGTGTACTACACATTGCATAACCAAGGTTAATAATTGATTGAATAGCACATTGATATTCAAAGGTTCACATCCTATTCAGAAATCTTATTGTGTCATATTTCTAAAAAATTCCACTGTAAATTCGGTGAGTGTATTGTAGACAAGTGCAATATGAAAATAAGGGTAGTGTGAAGGCTGAAGCAATTAAATTGTTTTTTAGAATTATATGCTGAATATAATTTTGAATATGATTTTCACAAATCTTCAAGGAAAGTTGAGGACAATGCTATCATCATCCATCCCATAATTTAATGTAATTTTACTTAAGCTGTACTAGTATTAATAAACTTATCTTTGATTTAACTGATATATGCTGAACCTGTCAAGCAAATAGTTTAAATTTTAGGAGAGTGGCCATATTGTTTAGAACTGACCTTTCCTAGTTTGTGTTGCTTGATAAAGTGTCTGACAGTAATAACAGATAACCTTGATCTTGTCACAGTGAGCTGTAAAATGTTGTTACAATAAATTTTTCTGTTTGTTTATTTTTTTCACTATTTCACCTCATAATTTGATGTTCCTGTGCAGGGTTCAGGATTGGACATGTTCCTGCATTGCAAGCAAAAAACAGAAAATGTATGGGAATACTTATTTTATGGAAAAATCATTCCTACCATCAACCCCCAGATGTTTTAGATTTCTTCTTAGCTGTATTGGGGAATGGGAAATTAAAGAACTGTGGTATAAAGTATTTGAAAAGGTGTAAAAACTGATATTTCCAGATTTTCAAATATCGTGGCCCCTGAACCCCCACCCCTTTAAATACAGGGTGTCCCAAAAAACATGGGAATTCAGTGACGAATTCGATATCGTCTTTACAAATAATTCTTTGATTTAGTATAGTGATACCTACTGAGAAAGCTGTAATCTGTAAGAGTTTCGTCTGCTATGTTTACATTTTGTTTGTTTATGTTTTGACTGCAACAGGCTGTACTTAGTAAAACAAGAAAATTACAGTATACAAACACAGTAAACTTGTCCGTATTCAATGTTCATCGTGCGGAGACATTATAGACACATCTTTGCAGTCTTCTACCCTTTTCTTAAATAAACTCTAGAAGACATAATAATATTAAGGCTTTTGAAATTAGGTATTACAACGCTAATTCATAACAAAGACGATATCGAATTCGTCACTGAATTCCCATGTTTTTTGGGACACCCTGTATATACCCCTATGGACTATTGTCAATGAGTTTAATACTGAAGTAATTTATTATTAAATTTTAGATTTGCTGTTACCCCTGTGCAAAGATTCTATGGAAGAAGCAGGCCGGGTGTCCACTGTGCAGGAGGAAAATAGAAAAGTATACAAAAGTAATTCTGGGTTAGATTCTCGGATCAAATATAAAAAGAAGAAAAAGGAAAATACGGAATCATCGAAGATTATCAGACACTGTAATGGTGAAAAATTAAAATCTGAAAGTCGTAAAGACGTCTTCTACAGGTTTGATCTGTGTGATAATAGTTTGAAATTAAGACTAAAAAGTATATTTAACAACAGTGAAAATTATTCTGATTGTGAGAAGCTTTTTAATTTCAACTCAACATATGGTAGAGTTCATATTTTTCAGCAGAATTTAGAGATTCCTTTAAATTATCAAAACTGGAGTGATAAGGGTAAGTATTTTTATCGCTTGAAAAAAATTTACTTTTTAAACTTCTTTTTGATAATGCCAATGGTACCTCCAGGTTGGCTTGGAGTTGTTGGGTTCAAATCCCTAATATCATTAGCTTTGAAAATGAAAATTAAAATATTTTTGTCGGATCTTCCTTAAATTTTATATTCGCCTACGGACACTTAATTGTTTAATGAACTGTACGTGACTTGAGGCCTTGGCAACTTTCCGATAACAGATGTTGATTTTTTTGCCCAACATAAACTAAAATACCATCAATGAAATACGGTCTGAAATAGATTTTTAAAGTTGTAAAAATGTACGGTTTTCATCGTTAATGGCAAGTTGCCCAGGCCTACATTTGAAGCTTAAGTTAGATTTTAAATATAAAACTGTGTTGTGACAACAACAAGTGTAATCAATGTAAGTTCTTTTTATCTATTCCTGTTTGTCAATGTATTTGCTGTGAGTTTTCTCTTCTCTATTTGGTGGTGTTCTTATAAATAAGGTGTCTCAGAAAACACTACAGTAGCAAGACGATTTGAAAGTCGTCTTTGAACGCTAAAGTTATTTTATGACATTCGGTACTATGATTCTCAAAATGATAACCACTCTGTTCCAAGGGCTTCATTTCCAAACTGTGATCTGCCTTTTTTTGTGCTGTAAATATTACTGGAGATATTAAAAATTTTGTTCAGATTTAAATTTTATTAGATAAAACCAAATTTAAACGAAATCCTTCATATCTCCGGTAATAAGCACATATAAGGCAGACCACATTTTGGAAATGCCAAGACTAGGGGCATTTCGTCATCTTTAACTCCAGGATTTTAATCATAAAATTAAGCTTACGAGAATATTAATTCAAAGATCAAAGGCGTCCATCATTTCGTCTTGCTGCTGTCATCGTGGGACATCCTGTATATCCGGACCAAATTAATGTCAAGTTTTTAATGGAAATTTTTTTCTAAGCTTTTAAAGTTTTGGTATTGTTCTAAATCTATTATAATTACTTATTTCGGTAACTGTGTTGATTCTAACATCTGGAGGACTAATAAATACACAGAAATAAAATTATTAAATAAATAAATTTTTATTATTATTTAGTGTTGATAGAATTATTATTTGTACATTATAAATAAATTATTTTTAATATTTTCTTGTAACTGATGAGAAAGAAGATGTGAAAAACTTTGAAAAATTCGTCTTAAAAAAACTTCTAGTCCTGTGCACTACGTAATATATTTGCTGCGAATGAACGACTTGAAAAACATGAACAGATTTAGGTTGTCTGTTAGTCCGTTTGTCCGTTTGTATCCAATAAATGTCATAACGGCTAAACTGATCGGGCCTAAATTTTGTGTGGGGCTTTAAAATGTCCCTAGGGAAGGGTTATAGTAAAAAAAAAATAAAAATTTACCTCAAACAAAATTTGATTTCCATTAAATTTAAAAAAAACCGCAATTTTTTATCTGCAAACGTTTTCTGTCTCTGAAGAAGGTGTGTTGAGGCTTTTTAGCCTTCTAAACATTTGTTTTGTGTTTAAGTGCTTCTAGTAGGTACAATACCCACCAATAGGGTGTTCTTTTTATGAAAGTTGTACTCCTAAATGCCGTTTAACCTTCAAAATTAGGCATATAATTCGAAAATGTACTCGGTACCATTTCCGAAGATATGAATAGCCGTTATATTCTATTACAATATACTAGCAGGTGCAATGTACATAAATTGGGGGGTCGTTGTTGAAACATTTTACTCTAATGTTTCGTTTTAGCTTTCAAAATGTAGTCGTGCCTTTTCTAAACAGAATTTTCAAACAGATTTAAAATCTTTTTTCGTCGTTTTAAAACTGCTCAATTATATCATTGAAAATGTGTTTATTCTATTCTATCGTATAAAACGTAAATATAAAATTATATTTTGATTTTTTTTAATCTTTGAAAATGAGACCAAGCACTTTTTCGAATAATAGTGCCCCGCGTTTAAAGGTTAAAACGGCATAGTGAAAAATAGCTCATCGACCCCCTCCCCCCCCTCATTTGTGGGTATTGTACCATACTAGAAGCACTTGTACGCACATTTTAACGATATTTTGTAGGCCATAAAGCCTGATCACACATTTTTCAGAGACACCCTGTATATAAAGAGTAAATGTTCACAGATGAAATAAAAGCCTAGTACTAAAATATATACAGGAGAGAAGGAATACTTAGTACATAAGGATTTACACAAGGAAGATAGGTTAATGAAGAGGTTCGTTCAAGGATGAATATAGAAGTTCAGAGGCGCAACTAGGGGGGGGGGGCCGGGCGCGCGCCCTCCCCTAGCACCTGAGAGGGGGGGCGCGCCCCCACCCCCTGCAGAATGAAAAGAAAGAAAGAATGGCGAAAATCAGTATCACAGGAATTAGAAAACCAATAGAGTTATTGTAGAAATTTTATTATACTATAGTTAGTTTTAAAAAGAATATTTTTATCTTTCTCAATTCTCAAGGCTAAAGNTATGGTTCAAGGATGAATATAGAGGTTAATGGTTCAATGATGAATATAGATGTTTATGTTTCAAAGATGAATATATAAGTATGTAGTTCAAGGATGAATGTAGAGGTTTATGGTTCAAGGATGAATATAGAGGTTTATGGTTCAAGGATGTACATAGAAGTTAATGGTTCAAGCATGAATATAGAGGTTTATGGATCAAGGATGAATATAGAGGTTTATGGTTCAAGGATGAATATAGAGGTATATAGTTCAAGGATGAATATAGAGGTTAATTATTCAACGATGAATATAGAGGTTAATGGTTCAATGATGAATATATAAGTATATAGTTAAAGGACTAATATAGAGGTTTATGGTTCAAGGATGGATATAGAGGTTTATGGTTCAATGATGAATATAGAGGTTTACGGTTCAAGGATGAATATAGAGGTTTATGGTTCAAGGATGAATATAGAAGTTAATGGTTCAAGGATGAATATAGAGGTTAATGGTTCAAGGATTAATATAGAGGTTAATGGTTCAATGATGAATATATAAGTATATAGTTAAAGGACTAATATAGAGGTTTATGGTTCAATGATGAATATAGAGGTTTATGGTTCAAGGATGGATATAGAGGTTTATGGTTCAATGATGAATACAGAGGTTTACGGTTCAAGGAGGAATATAGAGGTTTATGGTTCAAGGATGAATATAGAGGTTAATGGTTCAATGATGTATATATAAGTATATAGTTCAAGGATGAATGTAGAGGTATATAGTTCAAGGATGAATAAAGAGGTTTATGGTTCAAGAATGAATATAGAGGTTTATGGTTCAATGATGAATATAGAGGTTTACGGTTCAAGGATGAATATAGAGGTTTATGGTTCAAGGATGAATATAGATGTTTATGTTTCAAAGATGAATATATAAGTATATAGTTCAAGGATGAATGTAGAGGTTTATGGTTCAAGGATGAATATAGAGGTTTATGGTTCAAGGATGTACATAGAAGTTAATGGTTCAAGCATGAATAAAGAGGTTTATGGATCAAGGATGAATAAAGAGGTTTATGGTTCAAGAATGAATAAAGAGGTTTATGGTTCAAAAATGAATATAGAGGTTTATGGTTTAATGATAAATATAGAGGTTTATGGTTCAATGATGAATATATAAGTTAATGGTTCAAGGATGAATATAGAGGTTTATGGTTCAAGGACGAATATACAGGTTTATGGTTCAAGGATGAATATATAAGTTAATGGTTCAAGGATTTATATAGAGGTTTATGGTTCAAGGACGAACATAGAGGTTTATTGTTCAAGGATGAATATAATGGAACATGATTTAAGAACTTATGAAGAGTAATAACTTTTTTAACAATGTTTTTTAATTAATTTTTTACAATTTTTGTAAAATAAAATCGTTCGAGGCATAGTTAATAATTTCGAATGTTCATCTTTTTTCTTCTTTCTCCATCTGCAAGTCTGCAGTTTCTCCTTTTCTTGCCTCTCTTGCTTGTCTATTTATTACGTTGCTTTTAAAAGAATATTTACAAGTTCCAGTCTTTGCGCCATTATGAGACAGTGCACGATCACCCTTTCTTTTTATAGATTTCCCCCTCTGATTTCCCATTCTGTATACTTGTATGTGCTAGGTCACTACTATGCACTTCAAGTTAGTTTCTAGGAAGAGTGGGATTCATGTTGTGTGCAATGCCCCGGAAAATTCCAAAACAGAGAGAGGGGGATTGAATTTTGTTGAGGCCACAGGTTAGGTTAAGTTTTGACACTTTCTGGGCCGAGCGCTGCGGCTAGGACAGGCTAGGAGGCCGAGCGCTGCGGCCACATGTCTTACATTTAAGACCCCACCAGCTGCCAGTCTCTATACGCAGGCATCCCACAGATATTATTTTTCTGGATCTACAAAATTCAATCTTTGGCGTGCTATAAGTTTAAAGGAAAAGAGTTACTCAACGATTAACTTTATTTAAAAACTTAACTTAACTAGTAAAATAATTGAATATATAACACATGATTTTATATCAGCTGATCTGGAAACTCCTCCTTGGATTTCTCTAGAATATTCAGGAAGACGATATTCATATCCGCCACAAATCCACCTCTCTCTGTTTTGGAATTTTCCGGGGCATTGCACACAACATGAATCCCACTCTGCCTATAGTTTCTATTTGCAGCGAGGAAGCAATAGCTTCCCTGCTCTGAACTGCACATTTTTACTTTCCTAAAGTAGGGTTGCTATTCAATGAAGGATAATCAAGTGACCCGCTTTCAAAGAATTTTGTTGTAGGATCCAACGAATCCAACAGAGAAATGTCATTGAGTCTGATTTCGTCGCTTGAGAGAAGGTTAGATGGTAAGGTATAGAGGATAGTGGAGATGAAGATAAGGCAAAAAGCATGAAATAGGAAAGTACTCCATTTGAATAAGAAATATTTGTCTGATGTACAATTACCGCGTATACAATTACCTATTCTGAATATTTCTTTTATAAATGGAGTACTGTCTACAGAGCATGTATAATCATATGGCAGGGCGGGCTGCGTCAGTTGTATCTCCCTTCTATTTCATACTCCTTGGGAAAAGGGTTTGAAGGAGTGGTATTTTAGGAAAGTTTCATTAAAATCACTCCATTTGACCACATGTTACACTGTTTCCCAGTCCGCACGGAATTCACATTTAGTGTGAACATGCAGTTCAAGGATGAAAATACAGGAACAGCAGGATATATTAAGAAGATGTATGTCTGGAATGGCTAAAAATTAAATCTTTCCAGGAAATAAGTAAAGTAATGTATTTCAAGAAGGAATTAATTTCAAGGATGAATTTGAATAATATATTTCAAGTATAATTACAGAGGACTAAATTTCAAGGATGAATATAGAGGAATATATTTCAAGTATGATTACATACAATCATATTTCAAGGATGAATATATAGGAATATATTTTAATTATGATTACAGAGAAATATATTTCAAAGATTAATATAGAGGAATATATTTCAAGTATGATTACAGAGAAACATATTTCAAGGATGAATATAGAGGAATATATTTTAATTATTTTAATTTTGTATGTATAGAATAGTATATTTCAGGGACACCTTGAGGAATATGGATTGCTAGGCTTAAAGGGCACTTCGCAACCATCTTCCATTTTAATTGCTAATATTTTGATTATTCAAAAACAATTTGTTTTAAATGATGCACCCTCCTTTCAGAAGAAAGGGTAAACCAGTTTCCTTTCAACCCCTGGCTATGAACCTGATTCATGAAGGTGTACTATTAAATGAGCCTCCTCCCCCCCCCCGTATGTACGTGTTCAAGCTCGTGTTTATAATTGAAATCCAATCAAATCAATTATTCAGTTTTCTTGGAACAAACTTCTTCTCTCTTCATTCTATTCTTCTCTGATGCTCTAGCACTTAAATATTACTCTTAGACGAGCAAAATAGTATAAAAGATGGAGAACTGATTGATAATTTAGTTACTGTTCATATACCATGCAGGAGAGTCAAGCAGAATATCTCTTCCTTCGCAAATATGCTCAAAGGTAATTCAAATTTTGAAATTAATATTCTGACATCTACATTCTCTTATATCCATAACTCTTTATCTAAGTACAATCTACATTTTACATATTTCTCATGTCTGCCTGTTTGTCGATATTCCAAAGAAAAGAGAATTAAAATGGCTAAAACATTTGGATCTAAATAAATTTTTTGCTGAACTTTTCTGGGTGAAAAAGAAAGTCTTAATTGTTATATAGGTATTAAAAAATGATGATCTAAGACTTATTTTTAATTTGTGTTTATTTTATAGATCCCCGCTGATAAAACTAGCAAACAAGAAGAATATAAGGAATCGGTCAAGCTCCTATTCAGCCCCTGTATCTGAAGGTCGCAGCAAGAGTGTCCATTCCACGCATTATAGTTTCCCCCAAAGCCTGGTTGCCTATAGGCAGTGCTTTAGTTCAGATGAAGATGAGGACTTTAAACCTCCAAGAAGTTTAAAGAAAGAATCGTTTTTCCTCAATGACAGAAAAAGTCTTGATAAAAGTCTGATTCACAGGGATGTAAAAAGCCGGAGACCATCTGGCATAGAGTCGGATATGAGTTCAGCTGGTTCAACCGGAAGCAACAGCTCTGAATGTCCTGAGTCTGAGACAGATCATGTGACTGAGGTGACAATGAGAACTATGGAAAAACTTGAAGAACTGTCCCTGGAGTTTAATCAAGTCAACAGTGAACTGAGTAAAATAGTTGCAGAGGAGCATAAACTCTTGGAAGATGCTGATGACCAAAAAGAAAGGTTTGCTTGCAATGTTCAACGCCTGGAAAAACTGAATAAGGAGGCACAATCAAACATCAAACGTTCTTTTTATGCCTACAAGGACTACCAGCGGGCTGTGGAAGAAATTAACCATGTCATGGACATGGAGGAATCAAAGATACTCTGTAAATCCATAGAGCTTGGGTTTGGCAGCCATTGTCTTTTTACAAAAATGCCCGCCCATGCTGTTCAAAAAATAAATAAATCACAAACAAAAACTAAAAAGTAAGAAAAAACTCTGAAAACAAAAATATATGTCTATGATATTTTTTGTAAATGTATGTTTTAAATTTCTAAAGTTAGGTCAAAGTAATAAAGTATTTATATAAACAATTATAAAATAATAAATAATTATTCAGTTTTGATTTTTATCTTTATATTTTAATGTAGAGTTTAAGTGTTTAGAGGTAAGTAAAGGGATTTTTTAAGTGTTTAATTCTTTTATGGTTAATTTCTGCATTTAAGCCTATGATGTATACCCAAGCAACTAGTGACGTGGCATGACCGCGGTTGCAAAAGGTCGGGAATTAGATTGGGATTACGTCAAATTAATAAACTGGTCAGAACATGACCAGTCCCCTTAGGTTGTGTTAGGTTTGGTTAGGTTGGGTTACGTAAAAATAACTTACAGATCGGAACATGACCAGTCCCTCATAGGTCGAGTTAGGTCAGGCTAGGTTGTGTTAGGTCGGGTTCCCTAACTGGTCTCAACTGGTCTAACCTGACCAGTCCACTTAGCACGGATTTGGTCAAGATTGGTTGGGTAACATTAAGATACATAACTGGTCAGAACATGACCAGTCCCCCAGGGTCGGGTTAGGTCAGGTTATGTATTACTATTTGAGGTGGTGGAGATTACCAATTGAGGAGCGTGCTTGCCTCAAAACAGATTTGGGTGGCGGTGATTACTATTTAAGGAACTCTGGACTCCCTCCCTCCTGCTATTGCACATATGACATGGTCAGCGACTAAAAAACGCCGGAAATCGAATATTAGTTTATATGGGACGTGTTATCTTTTATAACATTTTTTTTAAACAGTTGGAAAAAATATTTTAATTACTGTTTTCCAAAATTTCATAAATAATTGAAAGATAAATGACAAAAATTGAAGGGAAATCTGCAATCATTATATCTTTATACATATTGAGCATAATTTGCCCTAATATGCCACTTGAATTATTGATGGATCGGTGCAAGTTCCTGCACAATTGCAATTATATATACAACGCTTGTACGTCCCAATTAAGCTGGGCGACCAGGGGCGGATATAAGGATTCTGTAGGGGGTAAAAATTCCCTAGACATTTTTTTA
>NW_019396277.1:97423-110818 GCF_000591075.1 Eurytemora carolleeae | reverse complement strand
TGCAGTACACAGATTTGAGGGTAAATAACCCCAATAACCCCCCTTATATCCGCCACTGTGGGCGACAACAAGAAAGATAACCTCCTTAAATTTTCAAAATTTTCATTAGCTTTGAGATTTTCACATCAATAATAAGCTTTATATAAAATACCAAATCATTTAAATCATTTTTCAATTAAATCTGAATGTTTTACTAACGAATAATGCGCAGGTTGATCTATAGATGTCTCTACCGTCGTCAAATCAATTTCCAACATGGCTGCTTTTTCAGCCACCGGCCACAACTTAAGAAATCAAAACAAGAATGTTTCTTTTTGATTATGCGAAAGGATCGATGGAGTTGCTGGATTCATGATTTGAGCTATTGAGGTATAGAAGTGATCGAGTGAATCCATCTAATTTTACAGTTACAAAGCTAGCTTCGTGAACTCTATTTTAAATCCTAAATCCTAGAGGTGTTATAATGCTAAGTGAAGAACCTATATATATACCTAGGAAGCTTTAGAGGTATCAAGCTATGGACCCTAATGCCTGGCAGGCATATCAGGCCGCTTACTCAAGCAGATTTAACTCAGGTAAAGCCCTTGAACATAGTGTGAAATTGATAGTTTTGATCTTACTTAATAAAATATAGGTAACTTCCTGGTTAAGATTTTTGGACCCTTACTCCCCCCCACTCATATCAATTTTGTACATGGATCTCATATGTAACGTACATGGATATCATTGGTCATGTGGCCCCTAGCCTGTCCTAGCCCGCGGCGCTTCGCCTCCTAGCCTGTCGTAGCCGCAACGCTCCGCCCAGAAATTGTCTAAACCTAACCTAACCCAAATATAACAAAATAACAAAATAAGTAAAAGTAATTTTACTGAACATTAGTGGGTTGTGCAAAATTGGTAGGAGGTGGGGGGGTTCCAAAAATTATATATTAGAATACGACTTTTGCCCCCCCCCCCTGTTAATTCTGTACATGGCTTTGGTTCCTGTCTACTTCCAAAAATCGTATAGTAGGAAATTACCGGGAAGGGGTCTAAAACTTATTTTTGTTAAATAAAATACAGGGTTACCCACAAAATATGAGACTGTAAAGACGATCTGAAACTAAATATGACATATCCGAGGTCAAATTATGTATTCCTACATTTACGGCCTTTCAATGATGGGACAAAGAAAGAAACAAGTTTAGAATTGCATGGAATCATGAATATAAGGAAACAACCAGTGTTGATTCCGTTCACTCTTTTCTTCTGTCTCATCCTTTTTGGTATGGTAAGAAATAACAGATTTGTCTAAAGGAGCTCGAGATGAACCGAATCCCTACGCATCCAATCCTGCATCCTTGTTCCTCGCTCATCAGCAGCTTAGAGAAGTAGCTAGCCAGCATTATCAGGTCTATTCATCTATTCATCTAGTCAAGTTTCCATACTTTCGTAGATTCATCTAGTCGTCTTTATCCATTCTTTAAAGTCTATACCATACTCATCTTACTCATCTACATCTATTCATCTAATCTAATTTTCTAATATTCTAATGTTAAGAATTCTCCGTGTGTTATAATTCGGCCAGTCATCTATTCGTGTCTTCTTTGTTACATATTTTTGTCTAATCATATTTTTTTATTCTCATTTTTTATGTTTACACCTGTATTCATGTTTTCTAGTCCACGAATTTAAAAGCGTAAAGAAATTCGTCTATTCTTCGGTCATACTAATTACACAAATAATTCTTCTTTTCGTTTATTATTAAATATTGTCTATTTATATAGATTTGTATAATCTATTAATAAAAATTGTTTTAGAATCAAATCTTGCCTCCTTCGTTGGTCCATGCGGCTGCAAATAATAAGTCTCAGCTCCATCAGCAGGTTTAAACGATAAACATAGTACCCATAGGTGTTATATGGGGGGGGGGGGAGTTCAGCACACATTGGGGTGACAAAATCCCCTGGAAACCATAGATTTCACTGAAGCAGGGGGATGAGCCCCTATCGTCCCCCCCCCTCAGTACGCCTCTGATAATTCCATCAAGAGTTGGGGACTCCCCACCCCCCCTCTCCAAAAAAATACCTTGAAAACATGTATTGTGTAAATTGAATGTATAGAGAGGAGCTGGGGAAATTATTATTTTTGACAACAGAGGGGGATGGTCATTATGTAAATCATTGAACTTTAGTGAGAGAAGGAACCAAAAACTTAGAATTCCATTAAATAATTAAAAAAATTAAACCCCTAAGAAAACAAGAAAAAGTCGTTAGTTTGCATTCAATGAAATAACATTCTGTAGAAATATTTCTTGTTGGTTGTTGTTGAACATTTTGAACAGTATGAATATCGTTATTATTAAAAACTTGATAATAAAATGTTTCTTTTACGTTTAGTTTTTTTTCATTATCCAGTAACTATTATTTTTTAGGCTCTGGCCAACTTGAATCAGATGACGGGGGCAGGTATTCTCAATTCCTCCGCCGCGGCGTGGAAGATGGAGGCGGAACAACCACGCCATGAACCCCGCCGATCCGTTATTGAATCCAAAAGTAGTCAACCCGCCTTTCCAGGACAACCGCCACCGTTACAGGTGATAGATGTAAAAAAAACCGCCGTTTCGTCTTTTTACCGAATAGTTTGATTCAGTGTAATTTGGAAATTATTTAATTTAATACAAAAATCACTTTTTTGGTAATTCTCCGCCCCTCCCCGTACCCTTTAGTAAAATAACATTGTAGAAGTTAATCAGTGGCAGATACAGGGGTACAGTCAAGGTTATAATGCATGGGAAGTTATTTTAGAGGTGTGCGCATCTTTTGTACTACAGTGTACTTTCTTGGGGAGGGTAATGTAAACACATGACGGATGTCGAAGCCTGACATGGGATCCATCTTTCACATAAATAATCAATGAAATATTCTGGTCATAGGAAACTAGTATGTGAATTATCAAAATTATCAAAATTTAATGCTTTTAACCTCCTCGGATACTAAACGAACACGATTACATCTATTCTTGTTTACAAATTCCGATCAGAGAGAACTGGTTTCAATATGTGCGTAGAGTATACGCAACTGCAATTAACTTTCCTTGCATTATAACCTTGAACTCAGTGGTTTAAACTGTAATAGAATAAAAATAGATTTGCTTTAAACTCTTGTTGCAGATAGGTGAATTAAAGGCCGATTAAGAACTGAAAAACTTGTGTTGAAAGCTCTTATAGAAACAAAGTTATAAGACATTAAGTTATGTACTTTTGTGATTTTCAAAAGTTATATCAAACTGTAGCTATTTTTGAAATTTTTTTTTTTAAAAATTGAAGCAAAGTAAAATTTTAGCGTAAAAATAAAAAACCTTAAAAATATTTTTTTTTAAATTTAAGAATTTAATTTATTCATTTACGTACATATTATTATGATGTCTTTTAATTTATACATTTACGTACATATTACTATTATGTCTCAAAAGTGGCAGATTTGCAGTTATGATTCTAAATCACAAGTTATCTCTTTCAAAATAAAAGCAAATTCACCTTTTTTAAGATAGCGAAATATGGTTAGCAACCATTAGTTTTACAGAGTATCTGATTTCTAGTAAAAATTGTTTAAAAGTTATAGCCTGTTATGTACTGATCTCCATTAAATCTGATTTTTAAGCCACTGTGAGGGGTGAGCAATGAACATGGGGGGGGGGGAAGCTACGGAAAATAGAGAAAAAATTCTTGTATTCACCCCTGAAATTAGTGTTTATTCCTACAGAAATATTGGGATTCATATTTTAGATATAATTGGAATTGGAATACAAGTTTTTAATTGTATCATTTTGAATCGTTGACAACACTTTGTTTTACATAAATAAGACTTAAAAACCTTAGAAATTGTTGAAATAATATGAAAGATAAAAAATCCTTATTTAGGATCGATCACGTGACAGTCCTTTATACCCTGGTCAACCCCCTCCTCGACAGTCCAGTCAGCCTCGGTCCCAGTCCCATTCTTCTCCAGCTTTTCCAGGGATAGTCCCTCCACAGTCCCCAGTCTACGGAAACCATTATAGTCCTCATCTCAATAGCATGCTTAAGGGAAAGAAACCCTAGTGCAAAACAGGGAAATTATCTGTCTTAATAAACTTTAATGTGTGAAAAGTTAAAATCTAGTTTTTAGTCTTAAGTCATTAATTTTGACTCTTTTTGAGTCTTTTAAGTCAAAAAAAATTTTCGCCTGCGCCGCGATTTTTTGTTCCTAATTATTAATTTTTTTGTTCCTAAAAAATCTTGCCCCCCCCACTCACTTAAATCCTGTATCCGCCCCTCCTTGTGACACTCTTTGGTTTTCTTGATTTTTGTTTCCCTGTTTATGCAATCCTTCTATCAAGGTTTCGTGGAAAATAAAGGGGAATCGTTTTTCTGACGTCCTGGTACAAGCACCAATACTTTTGACCAGTTTCTAAACTCCTTCAAAAATAATTTTTCTCCGTCAATGTGTTTATGCGGAGCTGTAAAAAAGTAAAAAAAAGTTTGAAGAATTTTGTATTTTTCCTATCAGAATATTAAAAATACCCTCGCTATAAGAAGAAGATTCTCTAAAATGTTGGTATATATTTATCATATAAAATGATAAACTTGCGTCAAAACAACATCAAAGTTATATTTTTTTAAATTCTATTTTTGCATCGACACAACCTATGATGATCATTATAGGTATTTTATTTCATGTGCTTCAAAACCAAAGGTTTTTTTTGACAAGAAGTTTTCTCCTGATTTTTTTATCCATAACTTACTAGTTTCTTGATTCAAATTAGAACTAGGATGTATATGTATAGTATTCTCCCGTCTACAGGCCGATAATGATAATTATTTCTTGGGTCGACTGCAAAAGAAGCTTTTATTTATACAAATTTTCCCCCCTATCATCTTTATTTATTGTCCAGGATTACCAACGGGAACGGGAGAAGGAGAGACAGGAACAGGAACGGAGAATAAGAGAGGAGGAGAGAAGGGAACAGGATAGAATACGTAGAGAGCAGGAACGATTAAGACAGGAGCAGGAGCACAAGCGCCGTGAACAGGAACGAATACGAGCGGAGCAGGAGAGGATGCGTAAGGAACAGGAGGATAAACGGCGGAGAGATGAGTACGAGCGGCGGAAACGGGAAGATCACGAACGGCGGAGGAGGGAAGAACAGGAAAGGCAAAGAAAAGAGCAGGAAAGAATAAGACATGAACAGGAACGAATACGAGAACAGGAGCGGATACGGCAGGAACAGGAGAGAATGCGAAAGGAGCAGGAGAGAATGAAACAGGAGCAGATGGAACAGCAGACGCTTGAAGAGCAGCAGCGTGATCTTGGTCTTGCTCGACTAGGAGCTCTTGGTGCGCTCAACGATCTCGGGGATCAGCACGAGATAATGTATCAGGATGGAGGAATGCAAGATCAATTCAATAACTCAACTATCAACTTTCATGAACTAAACATGCTAAACCAGAGTCGGAACAATATCCTGATAAAAGAGGAGCAAAAACCCTTGAATAATTACAATCCATGGATAAACCGAGCCAATGAACTCCTGGACCTTAGCTCAGGTGACTCCAGGGATACCCAGGGTCAAGAGGAGGGGGGGTTCATACCCCAGATCCTCATGAACCCCTGGGACCCCCAGCAGCCCCCTATGATGACCCTGGCTCCTATAGCAAATGCTATGCAGCAGTATCAGCAGCAGTGGTTAACACAGTATCAACAGGTTGGTTAATATAAAAAGAGGCCGACTTTAAAGAATTTGAGCCGCGGCTCAAATATGGTTGGTTCCACTTAAAATTGAATTGTATTCAATTTTCAAGATTTAAGCTGGCGCTCAATTAAAACCGATTTTTGACAGATTTAAGCCGCGGCTCAAATTCATTTTATTCGGCCTCAGGACTGTTCAGTTAGTTAATTGTAAAGTTAGTTGTTATTCAACTTGACTTTTCATTAAAGTAAATTGAGATAATCCTTTCTTTTGACGGAAAGTGTTTTGTAAAAATGGTTTAAAAAATTTGCAGTTTAAAATTGTATCGAGTAACAACAATAAAAATTATTTTAAATAAATGAGTTTAGAATACTTTTGAGTAGAGGTTAATGGGGTACTTGTTCCTCAATCAAAATTTTAGGCAAATTGGTCGAGGGGTTCTGTAAGTCCATAAATCTTCCCTAATTTAGAAGATTCATCTTGAGGTTAATATGTGGTTAGTTGGATGCACCTAAAACTCTTGTTTTGATTTTTTATCTCTCCCGTAAATAAGAAATGTATTGATAATGATTATTAAGGCTGCAATGACGATGAGTGATGAAACCTCAAGCGGTGGAAAATGTCGAGTTGTGTGTATTCCTCCAGAAGAGGAGTTAGGCTTTCTAATAAATCTCCCGGCACCCTGTAATCTACTCTTTCAACCACCGCCAGAAGTCGAGAGTAAGTATTTCAGCATTGCTTAGGATCCGGATGAGGATCCGTTGGATCCCCAACATTTTGGCTTCCTGGATCAAGATCAACAAAAAAACTGCAAATAAATCTTTTGCTCTCAAAACCCAAATCTGAACTGTTGGAAAAAGAGATATTATTAAAAAATTTAATTATCTCTCTGAGGTTCATCAAGTTTTAGCATAAAAATAAGCAAAAATAGAGAGGAAAACATTATCAAATTCTTTGTTCAATAAATCAGTATATCTTAAGGAAATGTTCACGACCATGATCCGGATTCATTTTTTACAGTGCGGATCCAGGATCCGGATTCATTTTTTACAGTGCTGATCCAGGATCCGGATTTATTTTTTACAGTGCGGATCCAGGATCCGGATCCATTTTTTACAGTGCGGATCCAGGATCCGGATCCGCATCAAAATCAAATGGACCATTAGCACTGTGTGGTGAATCAGGGTTGTATAGTTTCTTGAAAATATATTCCCCTTTGTTGGAAAATTTTGTTTACCCAGATGTTATGTATGTTTGCGCGGAGTGCCAAATTTGTTAGGGTTTTATTCGCTATATTAAGGAGGAAGATGATGTTTAGGGGTAAAAAAAAAAAATAAAATTTTGTTTCAAAGGGTTATCAATATTGCGCCATATGATATTCAATCAAGCCAGGACAGGCGTGATCGCTGTGGCCAGGAAAAGCATAGGGTGGCGGTGTCGTGCCCACCAGAGTTCTGATATTCCTTTCCACTTGGTTTGGAAACCTGATCCCTCAAAGTTAAATTAAAAAATGATTGTTAAAACACTGCTCATGTTCGTAATTTTCCATTATCTATTCATATTTTAGAAGAATTCTATCAAAATAATTTTGTACAATTTTAAATTCTTCTGAAAAAGGAAAAATAAATTATATTTTAAAAATTCATTTAAAATCAGAATTGGAAGAAGGACTTCATTTTAGACAGGCTTATTATTTTTACGTTTTTTTTTAATGATGAATTATTTTACAATTTGCTATTTGGTGAAGTTTTTTAAAAATGTCTTTATAGCATAATAATATAGAATATAGAGGGAACACGCAAGACAATGGTAGAAAAAAAAAACAATATTCCCATCATATTCATATATTATACAACCTAAAATGCCCGACGAAAAAATCGAATTTTGAATTTTTGAAGAAATATATTTACATGTATATATATATATATGAGCGAAGAGCTTTATTATATAGAATGAAGAATATGTTTGAAACCGCTGAATACCGTCAAGATTTTTGTTTTTGATATTTAGTTTGTTTTATTCAATGTAAAAAATGTACAAATGATCGTCCTGAAACCATTTTTTGTCTGGAGTTGTAGATTGTATACGAAGCGGATAGCCAATAGCCACCCTTGCTTGTGATATTTAAATAATCGATTCGAAAAAGACCAAGCTTTAAATCTTCAAACGGGGTGAATTAACAAAAAAATTCAAATTTTGTTTTTAAACTGTAACGAGGAAACTTTTAATGCAAGATGGACAAGAGCATTTCTAAAGAAAAAGTTTCAAATATTTCTCAAAATAAGTTAACTTAGACTGTTAATTATTTTTCCTATTTTTGTTGACTATTGATTATTTCAGGTTTAAAGAACGTAGATTCTCCATTTCTCGTGACCTACCAGAAGTTTATTAAGGAAAACACATTCAATTATTCTTTATTTATTCAGCTGGACCTGATGTCCCTCTTTCGAGGATTAATTTTACCTTTTGATTGTGTCCACAATCTTTTTGCATCATTTGTGGATTTCCAACACTGATAAGATTAGTTATTGACGAAATAATGAATGTCTCCTAGCTCATGTTCATAATTTTTGTTTTTATTTTGTCAAAAATCTGTTTTCTGTTTATACAAAATGAATAATGATAATGCCGGATACCAGGATCCTGAGGCTGTGAAACTAACCGAGCTTTCTGAAGCACCTGACGAGCCCCCAACACCCTACCCTGGTCAATACTCATCTACCCCAACTACAGAATATGGACCTACTCCAGGTAACTACCCTCTGAAATGAACAGACAGAAGGACCAGCTCCTTCCTAACCCCCCCCCCTGACATGAACCTAATCCTGGTACCCTCACTCACCCCTGATATAAACCTACACCCGGTAACCCCCTCACCCCCTGATATGAACCTACACCCGGTAACCCCCTCACCCCCTGATATGAAACTACACCCGGTAACCCCCTCACCCCCTGATATGAAACTACACCCGGTAACCCCCTCACCCCCTGATATGAAACTACACCCGGTAGCCCCCCGGCCACCATCCCCTGATATAAAACTTAACCCGGTAACCCCCCCCCCCACACACACACACACTCACTCCCTGATATGAATCTAAACCTGGTCCCCTCACTCCCTGATATGAACCTATACCAGACATAAGACATTGTTTCTTGTGAGTTGAGTTGCATAATATGATTAATTATATTTTAGCTAAGAAAATGTACATCCCACCCTATACACCTAAAGCTACAATAAAAAAAGAAGAATCGGAATTCAAACTCTCAGTTTCCGGATTCTCAAGGTATTTTTTTCTACCCTCTTTACTTGTAAATTTTAAACGTCACAAACCTTTTTTTTAGTAATTTATAAATTCATATTCATTCTTTTTTTCTTCCATCATGTAAGTAATGAGTTTGTTGAAACATGAGTAAATAATAAATAATAGTTTAAAAGATGAATTACTCTCGTCACGTGGAAAAAATCATGATCCCGAGAATTAATAATTCGCAGTTTTTCATTCATATAAAATCCTAGGTCTTCAGAACAGCCCGTCAAACCTTCAAGACAAAATAATAGGTTAGTGATTTTAACATGACTTTTCACTAAAATTACAGACACTAGTAGGGTGTACCTTTTTCACAAAAATTTGATATTTTTTGATTTACTCGTTTTTTTCCGTTCATACAATTCCTCTGACTCGTTTGTGGTGAATCGTTAACAGCTTTAGTGTAGAGGAAAAATACCCCCCCCCCTCCCTCCGAAAGAAATGTTCATAACATTTTGTCTATTGCAAAATAAGACAATATTTTTGAGGTATGAAAGTTTTAAATAAAAATTATAATATTATTTGTTATCGTGAAGATACGAGTATCTTACAATAAGCCATTTTGTTAAATTAAATCATTTACTTTTTGCACTGAAATAAAAGGATTAATCAATAAAAAATCAGAAAAAATTATGTATATAAATAACAAGTAAGATTAGTAAGATTTAAACCATTTATTTTAATTGTAAAGGGAGTGACCGGCAATTTATGGAAATAGAACTGAGAATGAAGTAATGTGGAGAAATTTTTTAGGATTCATTTGAGACATAAAACGTTTTAATGGTGTATACTGTATAATTACTTAGTTTGAGCCAACGAGGTTAGAGTGATAATGTACGCTAATCTTTTACTATTTGTATAGGCCATGAATTATACCGAGAGCGTACTGCATATTTGTGTATTATAAGGGGATTCTGACCTAACCTATAGTATATTAATAATAGAAAACAGTTGTAAGTGTACAGTACAGCTAACTGAGCACACAGGTAGGAAACTGTTACTCCCCCTGGTTTGAACGCAAAATCATCCATTGAACAATCTTTTTGGATTATAAAGATAGAATTTGTGCTCTTGCTGAACAAATATGCACTGAAAACGTCTCGTAGGTCTCGAATAAATTCTAAAAAATTCACCGCAATACTGAATTTTCAGCTCAACAATTTGTCTAGCCAGTCACTTCCTTTAAAAAGTCAGTTGGAATTTTTATTTTAACACCCTTTATACAGGGTGTCTGGTAGCCAGAGAGGAAGCCAGAGTAAGGAGAATGGGGCTATGAAGCATCAGTCCCCCGGGTTGAAGAAGAAGTCGAGGAAGGAGGAGGAGGAAGAGGAGGAGCCCATCCTTCGCAGAGAATCGTCCAGAAGAAAGGCAAAAGAGCAGAGTAAGGTATGAATATGTAGCGTCTCAGATCTGGAGCCGTAAAAAGGCTCTCTGGATCCGAATCCGCAACATTCAGGCTCTCAGTATCCGGATCCGGAAATATATGATTTTCAGGGAAAAGTTCTTAATTTTTTTCATTATAAAGTATCGAAAATTATTGAAAATTTTAGTATTTACCCCTCAATCTATTTTAAACATAGAGGGACATGCAAACGTAATGCAAAGATGTAAACGCCCGATTCACATCAGTACTTACATGAATGATGTTTAAAGTCGAGCGTCAGGGAAAAGTTATATTAAGCAAACTCCGGAAAAACGACTACCGGACTGAAAAATTCCAAATTTTTTTGTTTGCTGAAACTTTTTTAAGAGACTTTACATGTTTCTGAACTTTGAAGAATAAATCTGAAAGAGAAACGAGAATTAAAAATAATCAACTTTTAAGTTAGACAAACAAGAATATCTTCATCCTTGATCAGACAATGGTTTAAGAGTACCGTTGTGAATCGGACTTGTCGCTCAATTAGTTGAGGGCTACTTGAAGTTAGGTCTACAGTCCCTTTAAAATTTCGGAAAGATGATAAATTTTTATCAAAAAATTTTTGAGGGAGTTGTTTGACAAATGAAGGGTTAATAAAACGATTAATTGATTGACTGACGGACTAACTGATTTATTGATTGATTGACCGATTGATTGATTATCTGAGTGTTTTGATCCAGGAGACCGGTCGAGGTCGGAAAAGAGATTCCTCGGACGACGAGGATTTCCATGTTCAAGATATTCTCAAGAAAAACAAAATGAAGAAAACATTTCCGGACACTTTAAAGGTTAGTTTTAATGCATTGGAGTGATCAAGGTTATAATGCAAGGAAAGTTATTTCAAAGGTGTACGCATTTTTTTGTACTGCAGTGTACTGTCTTTGGGCGGAAAAGTAAACACAAGACGGATGTCACAGCCTGGATTGGAATCTATTTTCACAAAAATAATCAATGAAATATTCTGGTCATAGGAAACTATAAATGTGAATTTTCAAAATGCTTTTAACCTCCCCAAATACTGAACGAACACCGATGCATCTATTCTTGTTTACAAATTCCGCCCAGAGAGAACTGGTTTCAATTGTACGCAGAGTATACGCGACCGCAATTATCTTTCCTTGCATTAGTACCTTGGGAGTGATCAAGTTATTATTGATCACAAACGCTAAACGACGGCCGAGAACGCCTACCTTTATTTAAATAGATGATACTACTAATAATAAATATTTAATTTACATTTTTTCCAGCCAAAACCTAATTTTAAGCGTCTAGAAACCTTCCTTGGGTTCATGTGATAAACCCAACTAATTTGGGCAAGATCGGTTCAGCCATTTTAATGTTTATTGGATCGGTCATAGTCAAGGGTAATGGTCGGGCATAGTCTTGAGGTTTAAAGGGATTATGGTCGGGCATAGTCTTGAGGTTTAAAGGGATTATGGTCGGGCATTGTCTTGAGGTTTAAAGGGATTATGTTCGGGCATTGTCTTGAGGTTTAAAGGGATTATGGTCGGGCATTGTCTTGAGGTTTAAAGGGATTATGGTCGGGTATAGTCTTGAGGTTTAAAGGGATTATGGTCGGGTATAGTCCTGAGGTCCTGAGGTTTAAAGGGATTATGGTCGGGTATAGTCTTGAAGTTTAAAGCGATTATATTAGAACATGGATTATCGTTGTAATTTCAACTGACAATCCTATTCACAAAAGTAACCTCAAAGTAAGGTTTAAATCGAGGGGTTGGGCGGATTACATAAATATATTTAATATTTATATTTTTAGGTTCCTGGGAAACAAGTTTCAGCGGAGAGTCCGCAGCTCAATACTAGTTTACCTGACACCCCGGAGATCAAGGTTAATATTTAACTTTATTTACATACTAGCTCAAGTGACCGGCTTTGCCCGTGGAATTTTAATACAATTGAAAAAAAAATCGAATTTTAAGAAAAAAAATTCCAATTTTGAAGTTAAAAAAATATGTCGAAATGTTTTTAACCTATGTTACAATATATATATAACAATAACGAAGCAGAAATACTACATATTTGATAAATTCAGAAATCCAAATTAGCCTTACATTATCAGGTCTTCTCCTCAACAGAAAGAAACACACGTAAAAAAACTTTTCCGACCCCTTCCTTTTGGCAGTATAAAAAAATAAGAAAAATCTACACAATCGGAATTGGTACACATCCTCAAACGGAGGCTGAAAATAAAGAAATGCAATTATGACCAGTAAATAACATTTTAATGATATCTTTTAACACCAATTAACGGGCTTGTAATTACCTATTTTAAAACTGAAAAATGTTGTAGCTATCTTCAAAAACAAAAAAAGGTGGAGCGATCTGAAATATAGAGGCCTTCCTCAAAATCTCTAAATATCGGAAACTTTCCGGAGCCATATACATTATTTACGGTTATTTAAGGTTATTTACTGTTATTTACGGTTATTTACGGTTATTTACGGTTATTCACGGTTATTTACGGTTAATTACGGTTATTTACGGTTATTTACGGTTATTTACGGTTATTTACGGTTATTTAAGATTATTTACGGTAATTAATCTTTGATTTTTGTTGAAAGATTTGAGATAGTTTTAACTTTTTAGAGTAATTATGAATTATCAATAATTTCAATTTCCCGCTTAGATTGGAGAATTCATGGTGCTCAAGAGTGATGCCGGGGATCCGAACGCGGCATTGTGGAGAGTAGATGGTAAGGACCGGGGAGTAGATGGTAAGGACCGGGAAGTAGATGGTAAGGACCGGGGAGTATTAGGTAAGGACCGGGGAGTAGATGGTAAGGACCGGGGAGTAGATGGTAAGGACAGGGGAGTAGATGGTAAGGACCGGGGAGTAGATGGTAAGGACCGGGGAGTAGATGGTAAGGACCGGGGAGTAGATGGTAAGGACCGGGGAGTAGATGGTAAGGACCGGGGAGTAGATGGTAAGGACCGGGG
>NW_019396277.1:81675-97057 GCF_000591075.1 Eurytemora carolleeae | reverse complement strand
TTTTTTTGATACTTTTATCTCTTAAATTCATGGGTTTCCCCCTTATTAATTTTCCATAACTTCTGGGAAAAAAATGAGTTTCTAAACGGTAGGGGGAGAAAAATGAATTTCTAGAAAATATACACCCCTGGATCCATAGTACAAGACTTCCCAGCTCAGCCTGTTTTTGCTCTGTTCAGTCTTCATCATAGTAAGGGGGGGGGCAGCACCCCCCTCACTTAAATCCTGTTTCCGCCCCTGATTATTGTCAAGCACAGTGGGACTAAAACTGTAAAATTTGACGACGACGTTTAAGCAGGGGTCCACATAATTTCATTTTTAATCCCAGATGGGAAATGAAAATACACTTTTTTGTACGTGTACTACACTTCAGAAATGGGTACTGCATTTGGGGTGTTAAAAGATGTAAATATCAGTAATTAATATAAGAGATAGATTATTAATGATATACAGAAAAACAATCACCCCCAATTGCAGCAAACATTCTGCAGAACGGAATTTTTTCTACAACTTGACATCATACTTCCAATTGTTAACAATAACAACCTGTTTTAACTTCTGTCCCTAATATCATCAATCAACCAACATTTTGGATCGTATTGATGGAATTATATGGACCCCTGTATGTAAGTAATCTATTGTGTCTTGATTTTTGTTAAAGTAAAATATTCAATATTAGCTTGTTAATGCACGTATAAAGTGTACTTTGCACAATTGCTGAATTTTATGTATATCAAACTATTTAATATCGTCTTCCTTATACTCCATTATATTGATACCACTGTTATTTTTCTTAAACTAATTATTAGTTTTTTTTTTTATTTGTACGACAAATGCTTCCATCCATTTCGCTATGTTTTTCCACCGAAATCCGTATGTTTTTATATTCAAATTTGACTAAAACAAGAAATTTAAAAAAAGATAGTTGATTAATTAAGAAAAATTTGCCTAGGAACAAATACGACTGCGTACCTGTTAAAATACTACGACAGGGAAGCAAGGAGACGGTGGTTCACCGTATCAAATCTGGTCACGTCACCAGAGAGGAGGCTGACCCCTCCTCTTCACCGTCTAGCACAGTTGATATTGAGTAAGTGTTTTAGTTCTGAGATTACAGGGAAAGATTGTATACTAGACAGAGATTACAGGGACAGTTTGTAAACCAGACACAGATTACTTATATAAATTGTATACCAGTCACAGATTACAGGAATAGGTTGTATACCAGACACAGATTACATAAATAGATTGTATACCAGACTAAGGGATAGGTTGTATGCCAGATACAGATTACTGGGATAGTTTGAATACCAGACACAGATTACAGGGATAAGTTGTATACCAGACACAGATTACTGGGATAGGTTGTATACCAGACACAGACTACAGGGATAGGTTTTATACCAGACACAGATTACAAAGATAGTTTGTATACCAGACACAGATTACACAGACAGTTTGTATACCAGCCACTAATTACACAGATCCTAAAATAAGTTATAATAAATACTTCTTTTAAAATTGTATAATTTGTATTTATTTTAAATAATGACTACAGTGACTGTTTTTATATGTTAAAATTAGATGGAATATGAACAAAAATTAAAAATCTTTGTCAAACAAGTATAAAAACGACAACAAAAAACGAGTAAAATTTAAAATAACTAGAAATTCAAGCCGCTTCGCGCCCTTCTTTCTAGGCTTAAGGGCGCTTCGCGCGCATCTTCTTTTTAAATTGTGAACATGTTCTTTTTGTTTACATTTAAAAACAAAGAAGAACAAATTTTTGCGGATTTTTAAAAAAAAATTCGCGGATTTTCAAGAATTTAATTTTTTTACAAAATTGAAAACCTTTAAAACACATTTTTATTTAACTTTTATCATTCATAAACCTTCCCTGTGGTCACGTGATGTCCCACAAAAAATTTGAGCCCGATCGGTTCAGCCGTTTTGACGTTTATTGGATAGAAACAGACAGACAAGCCAAATTTATATATAGATGATAAAAAATAAAGGAAAAAGATATAAGAGAAAAAGACGATAAAATACCACAAAAAAATATGAAAAGAATTTAATCAATAAAACAATAAAATGTTATTCCATTAAAACCAAAATTAACTGAGAACCCATCTTTTATATCTTACATATATCGTACATGGAATAAACTTTATTATTTTACTAGCAGATGAAAAACAGGAAACTTCTAATGCAGATTTATTATGTCAACCACTGCAGCTCCTACTCCACCCTTTCTAGGGTTCCTTGGAGTAATCCAAAAACTAAAATAAATCTAAGTTTCTGGTTGTCTAGGGAAATCTGTACCCGGAGTAGAACGGAAACAGCTCAGTTCCAGGAAAATTTTGAAGTATACATGCAGACCCTGATCTCACAGTGCCTAGATCCTAATTTTCTCAACGAAATATTTACGGAGCAAGGTAATAGTGAACAAAATAAAATTGCAATTTTTTGTAAATTCATTTTTAGATAACCAATTTATTTATTATTTATATTCTCAAAAACATGTTCAGTTTGAAATTAGACTGAAATATGCTACGCGTTTTTTTTAAACATGCGTTTATTCTCAATAACTGATTATTTTTCTACAGATTTCGAAATTTAGTTAATTCAAGTAATCAAGTAAATTGAGAAAAAACACGTTTAACATTCAAATCTAATGGATAAAAGTCTACATGTCTACAAATTAAAGTTTCTACAGTCTTCGTCGTATATATCAATACAATGAAGACGAATTTTTATTTTTATTTATATCAAGCTTTTTAACAGCATGATTACATATAAACATGGAAAAAAGCGCTTCGATTAAAAAACTTCTCTTTGATAAACTTTTTATTCGAAAAAATCTTGTAAACAATCAAAACTTAAATAAAAAAGTCGTCTTACTTGTGTTAATAAAACCGCCGACTACATTACTATTTAATTTTTAATTTATTTTCAGACGAGTATTTTGTGTCCAACATTGAGAGAGTGGACAGCGTAACGCTTCTTAGAAAAGATAAACTCTTCATTGGAACATCTTGGACAATTGGGTAGGAAGCTTAATTATACTAGCTGAAGTGCCCGGCGTTGCCCATAAAATAAAAAATAAAATGTTGAAAAAAAATTATTGAAAAAATTTTTGAGAAGAAAAAAATTTTGAAGTTTTTTTTAGCCTATGTTACACCCAGGGTAACGTAACCATGGGTTCCCTAAAAAGGGTCAGCCAATCTGGTTCAACCATTTGGCCAGCTAGTTTAACACTTAAACATTTTATACCACTGTAATAAATGTAATGAATAAAATTCAAGCAAAGAAATTTATAATAAATTCACGATTAAAAGCTCAGCTGAGTCTAAATTGCTTTTAGTCTTTTACACTACACATTAGACGCGACTTGTTTCAAGACTAGAGCCATATTTTAGTCTTAATAGTCTTAACGACAGCTTAGGCAAGAGATTAATTTATGTGTCAGTTTGGTTTCTTTATTTCCGCCTAAGTAAGGTTATTATTGATTATTTTTTTTTACAGATTGATCGTTGAATGATGATTATAAAGTTGTTTTTGTTATTATTATCCCTATTGTTATTGTTATTGTTATTGTTAGTGTTATTGTTATTGTTAGTGTAATTGTTAGTGTTATTGTTATTGTAATTTTTATTGTTAGTGTTAGTGTTAGTGTTATTGTTAATGTTATTGTTAGTGTTATTGTTATTGTTATTGTTATTTTCATTATTATTGTTATTTTTATTGTTATTGTTAGTGTTAGTGTTAGTGTTGTGTTATTGTTAGTGTTATTGTTATTGTTATTGTTAGTGTTATTGTTAGTGTTAGTGTTATGTTATTGTTATCATTACATATGTTTAACTAGGTTTCAGAATGCATTAACAGTTTGGCCTTGTCTGGATGATCTTGGAGCTGAGGCCTGTACCTCCACTGTATGCGGGGGATGTGAAAAATCAAAGGTATTTTTTTTTTAAATAGGAATAATGTTATTTTATAGGATTAATATCTTTTTAACCATTTTATTCGTTTATTTATTTATTTAAGAATTAAACGGAAAATATAGATCTGCTTTTTTTGTAATATTAAAAATTTGCTTGGGAACCCAGTGTTGCACAAGGGAGTCATAGTTACTCCCACCGTTTACCCGCTCCTTATCGTAAATTACGATTTTAGCTATTTTTCACGATAAGAGTCGACCCACTCAATTTAGAAGCTCAAAACCAAGCTTAGAACATTCCCTTTGGTCTCCCGAGTTCCCCCAATCAAATTTTGAGGCAAATCGGTCAATGGATTCCTGATTTATGATCGGACAAACAAACTGACAAACCGAGATTACAACTTTATATATATCATATGTTACATGTAGATAAATGATAAAGGAATCTTGTCAACTACCCCAAAACGATGCAGAAACGATACTAAAACGAATTTGTTATTATGATCGTTTTTGAATGGGTTTTTAATTTTCTTTAGGATAAATATATTGCAAATTTCAATAAAAAAACTTTTAACAATTTATACAGTTTTGAAATTTTGGACGTTTTATTAATTAATTTTTTTGAAAATTCTGAACAACTAACAATACTACTTACGACTTTAATTTTATTTCAAAATACAGAGTTTTTACATTATGGAGAATATACTCTCCCCCTCCCGAGGTTTTTATTTCTCTTATAAATTTTTTAAACTCTGGAAAATCACGTATTTTTTTTAACAAGCTTAGAATGTGATAACGATTACATAATTGCATTTAAGAAATTGGACAATTGTTAATAATGATATTTTTATGGGTATGGAGGGGCGGGGAGTATTTATTGGATATCGGCACAAAAATATTTGTGTACTACAAATAGATTATCAAGTACATTAGGTGGCAACAGAGTAATTAACCAATTATACACTACGTCACAAGTGTCAAATATAACCAGGACAATGAAATTTTCTCAAATTAGTTGACATGTTTTCCAAGATTAAATTAAAAAGGTCAAAAACAGAAACTAAAGAGCACATAAAATTGCACTTATTTCTCTGTAAGTATTATTGATGATTTTGTCGGACACAAAAACTGAATTGACATTTGTGACGTCAGAATACAGCTGTACTGAGAGTGTACAAATTCTACGTTGCCATCTATTGTACTAGAATCTATTTGGTGTACTATAGTACAATGGGAATCAGAAAACAGTGGAATAATTGTCATCTACTACTTTCATTGAATTTTGAAATGCCGGAAAGGATTTTACAAATTGAAACTTTTTCTAAAACTTTTTAGAAATTAATCAGTTGCAACATTCCAAGTAAAAGAAGGAATAAGGACGACATTCTTTTCTGATTCTCACTTTGATATGTTTTCTTGTCAGGCAAGTACAATGATACAACTGTACGGTCAACCTTATCATCCTAATACACTGTGTGCAGTCCCTCCTGATACAGATGCCATCATGAATAGGGTAAGTCAATAGTTATTGTCCTGGTGCTGGTCTTAGTTAAAGTCTTAGTCATAGTCTTAGCCATTGTCTTAGCCATTGTCTTAGCTATTGTCTTAGCTATAGTCTTAGCCATAGTCTTAGCCATAGTCTTAGCCATAGTCTTAGCCATAGTCTTAGCCATAGTCTTAGCCATTGTCTTAGCATTAGTCTAACCCATAGTCTTAGTCATAGTCTTAACCATAGTCTTAGCCATGGTCTTAGCCATTGTCTTAGCCATTGTCTTAGCCTTAGTCTAACCCATAGTCTTAGCCATAGTCTTAACCATAGTCTCAGTTTTTTTATGGTCATAGTTATGGTCATTGTCATGGTCATTGTTATGGTCATGGTCATGGTCATTGTTATGGTCATGGTCATGGTCATGGTCATTGTTATGGTCATTATTATGGTCATTTTTATGGTCATTTTTATGGTCATTGTTATGGTCATGGTCATTGTTATGGTTATGGTCATTGTTATGGTTATGGTCTAGTGTTCTTGGTTTTGGTTTTTACCATTATTTTGTTCTGTTGTTGTTTATGAAATATTTTTCTTTAATTGTTAAAAATAGTTTTTTTAACAACATAAGTAATATTCCTGAAATTATTTTAGAACTTCTCTGTTTGTGGACTATGTGCCCGATTATGTCAGCTTTATCATAAACTACATCATCAGAAATATCAGCTATTTGTAACCTGCAGGTACAAATGTATAAATATATATTCGTTTACAAAACTGTGAACAATTTATGTTATTAAATAACCAGAAAACTGTTGAATAGGAGAATACGACTTTTTTAGATTTGATTTGATTTAAACATTAAACAAAGCAATTAAAAAAAAAAGAGAATTGTTTATTTCCAATTCTTTAAAAGGTTCAAATACCCCTCCTTAGACGAGCCGCCCCCCCCTGATTTACGAAAAAATTCGTTAATTAGATCAACTACCACATTAAACAGTTTTGTTCAATCTTCATGACAGAAACAATCTCAAAGAATAATAATTTTCTTAAAACATTTGTTTAAAAAGTTAATATTTGCAAATCATTTTTTTCCATTTCTTGATCTGAGTTCGAAACCCTTTTGTCCATTTGACAGCCCATTAAAATTTTTTTTTTAAATAATCTTTTTGGTTTGTTTATTTTCTTGAGGTTTTTAACATCGATTTTGATGGTTATGATATCGTTAGAACTGACGAGGGTCAACCTAGACCGAAACATATTTTCAATAAAATGTGTAACTAACATCTACTGAAGGTTTGGTCCATCAGCATCACCGAATTTAAAAGCAATTGTCAATGTTCGTTGTACACGAATTCATTACAAATAATAAGTTAATTTTGAATTGTTTTCCTTATTAAAGTTTAAACATACACTGAAAGATTGCATTAATGTCGCATTCCTATTCCACAGTGTTAATGGTTCTCACTGTAACAGAAAAAAAACAAAGATACAAAAAATATACAGAATACAATTACTAAATAATTTGTCTGTCTGAAATAAAAATGAATATATTTAGTGATATTGTGAAGAGTAGAAAGGACGGAACCCCTGGAATTGATACTACGAACATATTAAATGAACTCCTGGCTGATGATGCATGGTTAGAACAGGTGATACTTTTACATTGGTTATTTTTACGGATTTCAGGGGCGTATTCAGGATTTTTTTTCACGGAGCGGGGCTCATCATCCGTTGGGGCCTGAAAACCCCCTGGATAACCTAGATTATCAGTTTTATCGAAAGGATTGCAAAGACGTGAATTCAAGTGCCACCTAGTTTATAGTTTATAGGTTTCGTTTAATTAGCTTTGTTGATATTTTGAATTCAATCACCTATTCTGTTTTTAGGACAAAAAAATGTTCAAAGTAACATCTAAAAAATGTATATTTTAAAAAAAAAATTTATTTTTTATATTTCAGCAATTTAAAGTGATGCAAGATCTCTGGGCTGATGCGGACTCTTTTCAGAAATAGATCTGGAAATATTTTATTTAAAATTTTTTGAATAAAAATGCTCCGGCCGTGGAGACCCTGTGTTGATCGTATTTGTACTCTATTTATCTGTGATAAAATTACGCACGGGTTTAAAACCGTTAGTCAGGGATGTATATTTTGTTGAAAGTTCCCCCCCCCTTTCCTTTTTTCAACTTATATGACAAAACAACCTAATAAAGTATAAAATGGTATTAAAAGCGTGGAATAACTTGGAAATCATCTCACGGCGGGTGAGGGGGGGGGGTATTTAATTAAAATGTACACTCCTGTCGTAAGAATAGCAAGCACAAGTTTTCAATGGTTGTCGAGTTTTCAAAAAAGTTTGTTGAACTTTCTGATATTTTCTTAGACGTATTGTTAATTTGCTTTCAATGTGGGATTGAAACGTTTTTTTAAAATTTCAAAACATTAAAAAATGTTTTTATTTTTTAGATAGAAAAAAATGACAAACTTTGATTTTTGAAAAATTTATTTTCTGGCATATTCAAAGTTTGAAATCACCATCTCAACCCTAAATGATATTTTTTCAACCTTTTTTTTTACTCTTTACTTGTGCCTTTAGTAAATTGTAATTTAATTATTAAACAATTGTATATTTAATTTTGATATTGTTAACTAAATGAATATTCATTCTGACACTTTCCTAACCAGTTAAATCTTGTATTTATCAATTCCTATGTTTTTTTTTTTCATTCTTTGATGAATTAAATTTGATTGTTTTCCGTTTTGTGAATAACCAATGTGATATTTGCATGGAGGAGAAATATTAAAAGGATTGTCAGCGCCATTTTAAATAACTCTCGATTATAAGAGTGCCATCTACGATTCCCAAACAACCGTTTTTTAAAGCCTTTTTTCTTAAATTGAAATTATGAAGTAACGGTTTTATTCTTTTAATTCGGGGTAAGTGGCAGGAGTTTTTAATATTTTTATCCAAAAAAAAAATTTTGTAGCTCAGAGTTTAGTATTAAAAATTCCCTTTTCCATTATTTTTTTTAAATAAAAGGAAAGGGTAGGGGTGCTTCTTTGAGTTATTGGACGTTTTTTTATCTTATTCTAATCCTCTTAAGAATTAGTTTTTGTTTCAATCTTTGAAACCATTTTAAACTCGTTGACAATCCATTAAAGGTTATTATGTATTATTACAACAATTTGTAGTCAATAAATTTGTTTTTGGTTGGCCCCGATTCAAAAAATTCAGCAATTTACCGAATGTGCATTAAATTTGATATGTGATGACCTGTATATGTACATTGTATACATTAATGGATCTTGTGTTTAAGGTAATTTCTGAAAGTGAGAATGTTGAATGTCGTCTTATATTTTTCACATTCTTTATTTTTTTTTCTTATCCTTGATGTACTCAACGCGTAATTTCAAGAAATCCTCTCTGGAAAGAAGGCTTGATTCACAATGGTACCCATAACAGCTTTGTCTGATAAAGTTATAATTCAATATCATTCGTAAATAGTTAATATAATTTTTAAGTACACTTGCGAATCGGGATTTGCCATCTTTGCATGCTTGAAATTATGCTTACAGCCCCTTTTTTCTATTGCTCACGCTTTTAGGGTTAGACAGATTCTATTCTAATGTAATTAATACTTGGAATAAAAATATTCTTTATGAAACTGGCCTAACCGACCTAATTATCCAATTTCGAGTTTGATGGTTTCTATATAAGTATTTGGTAGGTTTTACTGGTTTAAGTTTATGATTTTAATCATCTCTTAATAACTCCGTAAACACTGACCCAACCCAACTTATTCTATTTTAAAGGTGCATCTCAAAGAAAAATATAGACATTTTAAAGAATAGCAAGGAAATGAGGTCGAGAATATCTCATTTTAGGAAAAAAACTTTAATTTAAAATACTATCAAAATCAATTTACAGAAGCCAAATTGTATTAAACGAGTTAAACTGCATTTTTCACGAAAATCATAAATGGCTCCCTCAAAAATTAGGCTAAAAGATAAAAAATGTAAAAAAAATCGCTCGTATAATTATAAAAATCAATTTCTTAAAGGAATATTGATATGCAGTTGGGTTTCTGAAAAATGCTCTCGCCTTTGAAATCGAGGCATTAGGGGCTAATGGTCGGTTTCTGGCTTATAGAAACCCAGCGGGGAATGGTCGGTTTTCAGAAATGGAACAGTTTTAAAGTTTTAATTAAAAAACTAAATATCGGCAGCAGTACATTAGTGAAGAATACGACATTTAATGAATTTTTTCGATGTATGGATCTACGGTTTAACTGTAAATTTCGCATGTTTTTATACACATTTTCGTCCTTTTTGCATACAGTGGTATGAGATTATATCAATATAACGAAGACGACTTTCGATTTAAATTTTTTGATTTATATTAATCTTTCAACAAAAGGAATACACAAACACATGGAAACAAAGAAAAACTGTTAATTTTAAAAGTTTTTCTGAATTTACTTTAAAACTTGTAATTAGAAAAAAGCTGTTCAACAATTAAAAATCAAATAAAAAAGTCGTCTTCATTGATATAATCGCCTATAAAACAGGGTTGATATTTTATGCTTTAAAGTCTTCTCGTAATTCTCCGTTTGAAATGAATGAATGTTACTGAAATAACAGTTAATCAATTTTAAAATCTTTGAAAAAATTGGCATTAACCATGAAAAAATATATTCAAAATTCAACATGTCGAAGAAAGCTAATCAGCAGTTTCTCAAATGAAATTAATTAAAACAAAAAACTCTAATCTTTAATTGTGATACTTAACGAGGTTTTTAAATTTGTTTTTAATTTGTTATATAATTTAAGTAAAATACAAAAACTATTTTTGCGTTTTCCTTTAAAATGATACACCTTCGAATAAAATAAAAATACTATTCTTATTATCCATGTTTCAATATCGCTTTTGAGTAAATGTATTCACAGTCTCTAATTTTCTGAACTTATAAAATGAGTCCCGAGGGGCATTATCAACTAGATTGATATATACGCAATGTAAATAGCATCAAGTTATTAATCTAATAATTAGCCAACTACAAACTAATAAAATCAAAACATGAAACTACTTGGAACCCTAACAAACTTTAAGATAAATTCATTTAGTTTTTAGGTTACTCGATATATTTTGTGTTTGTAGGACTTTTCGATATTTTTCTCTGTGGCGTGTCAATGTTTCTTCTGGCGTGTGGAATAGCTTCGTGGCGCGTAAACTAAATCTAGCGTTTAGTGTGGCAAAGATTGTGATATGAAAAGGTTTATGTGGACAAATTTGACTGGAGTTTTGAAAGGAATTTGATTGGCGTGTGGAATGGTTTCCGTGGCACGTGAAAGATTTGTATTGTATGATATGTTTCGCGTGTGAAAAGGTTAAGTGACGGATAAGAATGGTTTGAAAGGCATGTGGAATCGTTTGTTTGGCGTGTTAAATGGTTCTATGCGGAGTGTGGAAAGGTTTGTATTATTTGTGTTGTTTGTAAAAAGGTTTGAGTGACGGATTAGAATGGTTTGAGAGGCATGTGCAATGGTTCAAGCAGAAAGGGAAAGGTTTAAGTGACGATTAAAAATGGTTTTTGTGGCGTGTGGAATGGTTCAATCACAGAACAGTGCGGAAAGGTTTGAATGGCATGTGGAATGGTTTTTGTGGTTGTGAAATGGTTCCTGTGGACAATTGAAAGGTTTAAACGGCATGTTGATTGTTTTGATTTGCGTGTGAAATGGTTAAAGCAGACTGTGAAAAGGTTTGTATGGTATGTGGCATGTTTGTATGGCGTGTGAAATGGTTTAAGCAGAGTGTGAAAAGTTTGTATGGTATGTGGAATGTTTATATGGCGTGTGGAATGGTTCAAACAGAGAGTGCAAAGGTTTGTATGGTATGTGAAATGTTTGTATGGCGTATGAAATGGTTCAAACAGGGAGTGCAACTTGGTTGTATGGTATGTGGAATGTTTGCATGGCGTGTGAAATGGTTCAAACAGAGAGTGCAAAGGTTTGTATGGCATGTGGAATGTTTGTATAGTGTGTGGAATGGTTCAAGCAGAGTGTGAAAAGGTTTGTTTGGTATGTGGAATGTTTTATAGCGTGTGGAATGGTTCAAGCAGAGTGTGAAAAGGTTTTAGATAATTAGTGAATTAAAAGCGAGAATTGATATTTATTATATAAACACGTGTTTTATACTATTTACTCTTTATCTGTTACAAATTTTTGTTCTTAAAACTTGGCATTCGGATTCATGGTTGCTAACATGCATCATAATATTTAAAATTTTACTCACGTCTAACTAAAGTAAATTTTACTCACGTCTAACTAAAGTAAATATCACGTTTGATTGAAATCCTTTATGTTCCAAATCATAACTCCAACCAAGAGCTATTTTTGAAGAACAAAAAGTTTTGAATGTCTAATATGTAAATCAAAACTAGAAGAGCTACGAGGTCTCAAAGTCATAGCAGTAATGAATTTTACTTTCTCCTTCTGGCTAGTTCACCATTTACTGTCACTTACAATATGTGCTTATATACTTGTATTCTTGAATGCAGAAAGGAATTGAGTTTCCCCACAAACTCTGATACTTAAATACCTTTGCAACCTAATGTAGACCTTAGATATTTCAAACTATCAACTCTGTTAGTGTTAGATCAAGTAATCTAAGGTTGAAATATCAAAGGTTTACACCGCCAGGTTGCAAAGATAAAGGGAATGGAATATTCAAGATTGTTCCTTTACAATTTCTTATTATTTGGTTAGTTTTAAGCGTCTTATATCTATAGTGATTCGAAAAAAATAACGTCAAAGCTTAAAGAGACAATGACAATATGTATAGATCTTTGCAGCAGCCTTGGGTTTACTACTATTCTAAACTTCTAAAAAAATCAAATCTTTATTAGAATTTTGATTTGAAGACAATTCTAAATTTTATTTATATAATATGTCTATATCATTTCTATATCAATTAACCAAATCATACATTTATATCTTAAGTTTACATAATTATATTTTCTATATTACAAAGTTCTTCGCAAATATATTTATATTTATATGCTAGCTATAGCTAGCCGAACGGCTGGACCAAATGGGCTAAACAAATTCTTTCAAAATTCCACGGGCAACGCCGGGCACTTCAGCTAGTTTTATATAATACTAATTTACAGATCGGACCTTACCATGCCACTACTTGGATACAATGTTAAATATTAAATCTGTTGATATTTTCAACACGTTTAGTTTTCTTTTTCTTATTAAGACAACTATTCTTATGAAAATATATTCATATCACATTTCTCAGAACATATGTATCTGTAACTATCTACAGGTGCGCAACTAGGGGGGGGGAGCCCTGGTGGCATGCCCCCTTAAGAAAGCTTGCCCCCCCTTTTTTTTCTTTAACGCTTGACTATCTGCAGCTTAATTTATTTTAGTCCCCATGCAACTCAACTTTACTTCTTGGCCTTATCATTATTAAATCAATTTAGAAGAAATTATTTCATTTTCATTATTAGTGTAAACTCCTGAAATAGTTCACCAACATGTTTTTTTCTTTCTTTTTAATTGACAGTTAAACTTATAGATAAATAACTATACAGATAGAATACTAGATGTCGTCTTTTCATGAAAAATGTTTTTTTCCTTCACAATAACCCCGAGGAAGAAGCCATAAGGAGTTACGCGCATGCTGCGTTGAATGACAAGACAGAGAAAGAGAGTATCCGCGTAACTCCTTTGTTCTTCTGCTTCAGGGTTATTGTGAACGTAAATACCCTAGATCTTAGAAAGACGACATTTAATATTTATCTGTATTGTTATTAATCTATGATTAAACTTTTTATTGTCAAAGTAAAATTTTCAACAATGAAAATAAAATAATATATTTTGTAAAACTGTGAATTTTGTTTTTAAGAAATTTCTTTTATCGAAAAGTATTATTAGTTGCAGCTTAAGATAACGGTTTTAACTTAGTTTTAAGGGCATTGTTGTGAATCTGGTGTGTTACTCTTTTATTGGAAATGGAAGGTCGCTTGAAATTATGTTGACTTGCCCTTTAAGGTCATATGGGTATAAAAATTTTCAAAAATTACCTGGGGGGGATTTTCGGTGTGATACGGGGAAAAATGGCAGGTACAGGGTGTCCCAAAAACATGGGAATTCAGTGACGAATTCGATATCGTCTTTGTTATGAATTAGCATTTTAATACCTAATTTCAAAAACCATAATATTATTATGTCTGCTCGAGTTTTTTTTATGAATAGGGTAAAAGACTGTAAAGATGTGTCTATAATGTCTCCGCAAGATGAACAGTGAAGACGGACAAGTTTATTCTGTTTGTATACTCCAATTTTCTTGTTTTACTAAGTACAACCTTATGCAGTCAAAACATAAACAAACAAAATGAGAACATAGCAGACGAAACTCTTACAGATTACAGCTTTCTCAGTAGGTTTACTAAATCTAAGAATTATTTGAAAAGACGATATCGAATTCGTCACTGAATTTCCATGTTTATTGAGACACCCTGTAGTTAAACTTGTTACCCAAAAATTCATTTATTTTCTCTCCAGAAATCACTAATCTGTTCCCAATTAATCAAATAAACCCATAAAAAATTTTTTTCAAAAGGAGAATGATTTTCTAAGAAATTATATACCCCGGTCCTGAGTGATTGAAAATTCACATACAGGGTGTCCCATGAAACAGGATTANGATAGGGCCTTAAACAATAAGGTATATCAACAATGTCAAACCTTTTTGTGTATAAAATAAGAATAAGTTCACGAACCTCTGCCCCTTCGGTAAAAGTAAATTCAACTTATAGGAAGCATAAAGTCTGACCTCGTCAACCTTGTTGCACCGGCTAGTCCATAGAGTAAGGTACAGTACAAACTGGGAACGGAAAAGTTGACCTGGCTCGGAAATTCAAATGTACTACAGTTGCCTGTGTGTTGGTCACTATCATGGCAAGCTTTTAATCTGTGATGCAGTTCCCATTCAAGTGAGAGAAAAAAATGAAATTGAATGTGAATTAAAAAAATTAATAATCCAAAAATAGATTTGCCATTTATGCTTAAAATTATAAAGTATAACAGAAAAAGAGATTTGCGAAGAATTGTCGGCACTTAAGTGAGACCCCTAGTTAGTAAAGTCACAAAGTGCATTTCTATAGCGGAGAATAAAACCTACAATCCCGCATTGCAGTATTCTTTGCTTAACCTTCAATTTCATACAGAATATAGAGTTTATTGTGTTAATTGGTTTATCTTGTGGAAAAGATAGTGTTAACTGCATCATTTAGTGAAATGGATAGTGTAAACTGCGATCATTTAGGGAAATGGATAGTGTAAACTGCATCATTTAGGGAAATGGATAGTGTTAACTGCATCATTTAGTGAAATGGATAGTGTAAACTGTGTTAACTGCATTATTTAGTGATAGGGATAGTGTAAACTGCATCATTTAGTGAAATGGTTAGTGTTAACTGCATCATTTAGTGAAATGGATAGTGTTAACTGCATCATTTAGTGATAGGGATAGTGTTAACTGCATCATTTAGTGAAATGGTTAGTGCAAACTGTATCATTTAGTGAAAGGGATAGTTTCAACTGCATCATTTAGTGAAATGGATAGTTACAACTGCATCATTCAGTGAAATGGATTGTTTAAACTGCATCATTTATTAAAAAGGATAGTATAAACTGCAGCATTTATTGAAATGAATAGTTGCAACTGCATCATTCAGTGAAATGGATAGTTTAAACCGCATCATTTAGTGAAAGAGATGGTATAAACTGCAGCATCTATTGAAAGGGATAGTGTTCACTGCATCATTTAGTGAAATGGATAGTTTCAACTGCACCATTTATTGAAATGGATAGTGTAAACTGCTCCATTTAGTGAAATGGATAGTGTAAACTGCATCATTTAGTGAAATGGATAGTGTTAACTGC
>NW_019396277.1:75327-81604 GCF_000591075.1 Eurytemora carolleeae | reverse complement strand
TGCCCCCAATTTTTAAATAAAATGCCCCCAATTTTTTAAAAAAATGCCCCAAGTTAAAATTTTTTTTTCAAATTCCACTAACACATTTGCCCCCATTGCCCCCAATTTGAAAAAAATGCCCCCAATTTTTAAAAAAAATGCCCCCAATTTTTTTTTAAATTATCATATAAAAAAAATTTGCCCCCAATTAAAGAATTTGCCCCCATTTCTTTCAAATTTGTCAATCCCAAATGGGATTGAAAAGGGAATTATATTGACCCCTGATCCAGACTGGTATTCAGAGGTTTGGTTCCCACACTAATCACAAACCTGTGGTTTCAAAATCATCTTAAGCAGGTTAGAGTATAGGATGCTGGTTGACAGTTTGTACAAGGGAATTGTACAGACCCCTTATAAAGGGTAACATGTACATTTAAAGATTGTAAATCGGACATTGGCATCTTTGCATAAAGAGTTTCTTACAGTCCCTTTAAGAAAATCAAAAGGTTCAGCTAGGATGGAACACAAAAGAGTTATTTTAAAATCACTAGTACATTTTTTTCCTGAAATTTTTGTTCAACAATTTTCAAAAAATATTATTTAAAATTTTCTATTTCTTGATGTTTCCCTTCTATCTATCAGCACCTTTGTGTTATCTCAAAAATTGTCAATTTTCCGCAAAATTAATCGTAAAATATTGAAGAATTGTTTAGAGTTAAATACAATTTTTCTTTCTTCTTAAAAGCCCAAAATGAGACAAACAACCTTGTTTATTTACATAAAAATGAATCAAAAATGTAATATATAAATAATTTATTTTACATGGACAGAAAATACGTTTATAGACTTTCAAAATCTTAAATATTAAATTTAATAAAAACTAAGCACTAGGTTTTTTTTCAACTTTTAATCGTGGCTGTATCTGTGGGTAACGTCTCTTTGTACAATATAAAACAATAACAAAAAAGTACGCAGATCAAATAATAATTTTGCGCGCATTTTCAAAATTGAACAAAAGTAAAAGACTCTTGGACACAAACATAAACCTTTCCTGGGGTTATGTGAGGTCCCAGACAAAGTTTGGACCCTATTGGTTTAGCCGTTTTGACGTTTATTNGGGGGGGGGCTGGATTTCCAACCACAACAATAAGCATCGTTCGAGCCTGCATATTCTCCTTATTTATCCTTCTGAGCCACCTCAAAATGTTTGTCCTTGCAAATATTATCTTTTATATATGTCAAATTTTTAATTAATATTCTTTTGAAAAAATCTGGCTTCGCACCTTAGGTAGTAAAAGGAATTTGAAGTTAATTCTTGAAAACAGTGTTGATGAAGTTAAAGTTTTTAGAGTAAATAACAAAAGATTGTTTAAAGTTTAAAGATTGTTTATCCTTAAAATATTTTTCTTCTTTTAAAAAATTACACTGGACAATATTTTAGGTTAATGTTTTAGAAATTAATTATTTAATTAAGTTAACAGCTGAAGACATGTTTTAAGGTCAAAGTTTTTAGAAATTAATTATTCAATTACAAGTCGCCAACGTTTATATTAAAACAATTGTTTAAATTTTTTTGGCATCTTTCTGAATGTCCTCGTCGCAGGGCCACCCCCCCCCCCCTTGCATCCGATTTCTAGCCCCAGTGAACAGTAAAAAAAGGTCAAAATCTTCCTTCTTCTTTTGGTCCTAGATCACCAAATTGACATCTAAAAAGTAGAAAGTTAGAGTGTAAAAATGTAGAAAGCTCAGCTAAGAACGCCCCTGAAGGAAAGAATACACTTGATTATCGATTATTAGGGACCAAGAATTATTTATGACTTTATGTATTAAGCCCAAGGAATAATTGCTGTATTTTATTATTAATCATTTTAAAGATAGGTCAATCAATTCTTCAGTCAATCCACTTGTTTTTTACTCTGCAGTATTTATTTTAAAATAACCCTTCATGCAAAGATGGAAACGCCGATTTCCAACTGTAAAAAAATTGTTTTAATTCTGCTTTTTCTCCATTGCTTAAAAAAAGAAATACGCAAGTCATTTTCCCAGAGAAACCGCAACAGTTTAAAGAAACAAAAACATGGATATCTAATTGATCAGATAACGCTTTTAAGATCGGGCATTGCAGACTTTTCATGGAGGGCCACTTGAAATTTCTGAACTAGATCTCATATTCTCTGAATCTCCCTGTATCTAAACTAAACATTATATTTTCTTAATCTCCCTGTCTCTAAACTAATCCTCTGAATTACCCGGTCTCCAAACTAAACCTATACCCTGGGATTATCTTTATTTAATTCTTTGTTGAACCAGGGTTTCTTGCAGAGGTTTCATTTTCATTGCTCTAGATCATCTTACAGGGTTTTCTTTTAGGGGTTCAGCACGGGCAGTGGGTACCCAGGGTTTCACCTGTTAAAAGAGTTAAATGAACAATAATCCCGTTTAAACCTTCGTCAGAGCAAGGTTTTCTGCCTGGAATTCGGAATTTCAATTCTTTACTATTAGATGTTTTTTAATACTTTTTTGTTTATCAAAGATATTGAAAGGGCTTAACCATGAAATTATAATAATTTTATTTACCTGCAAAAACACCTCCAGAATGTGCGGCAAATTTTAGGGTGTTAGAGTAGGGTGAGTAGAGTTAAACTATTGCTTAAATATTAATATTTAACATACTAGGCTTTTTCTTTACATTTTAAAACAAAGAAGAAAAAAATTTTGCGGATTTTTAAAAAAATTCGCGGATTTTCAAGAATTTTTTTTTTACAAAATTAAAAACCTTTAAAACACATTTTTTAAAAATTTTTATCATTCATAAACCTTCACTGTGGTCACGTGATGTCCCACAAAAAATTTGGGCCCAATCGGTTCAGCCGTTTTGACGTTTATTGGACACAAACAGACAGACAAGCCAAATTTATATTTAGATAAAAAATATTCTTAAATGGCCCGTTTTTTGTTGTTGTAATTTTAGATATTATTTATTATGTTTGTCAAATTTTTTGACATGGTCAATTTTTAAGCTTTTCAAAAAAGTTCCCGTTTCGTTGCATGCACACTGTGGAACAGGCGCGTACACAGGATTTTAGCCAGGGGGGGCTGTTTTTTGCCCCCCCCCCCTGGAATCGTTTTGTTCAAAAAATCAATTAACACCATAAAAATACACCAAAAAGACTACAATTTTGGGTGTTACTAACCTTATAGAGTCTAAAAATTATTCCTTTGCTCGAAAAACTAACTTTAACTTTTTAACTTTATAAATTTATCACTTAACTCCATCACAGCTAACTAAATCATATAATCACAGCATCATTAAAAATTATACACTAATAAACGAAATTTCTTCTGAAATTTTTAGATAGAATTTACTGAATCTACATATTCACCAACTCTTTTAAGCTTCAATTTTCTGGGATTTGCTTGCACAAACAATTTAATGATTTTCGTTAAGTCTGCTCTCCGTCATAGTACATCTTGTGCAATGAAGTATTCTCTTTAGAAGGCTAAAACTTCTCTATCCTTCATTTGATGTTATTCTCATCATTGCATAAAGTGGAACTTGAAATTGCGCTTAATATCTCTTTATGGAAATAAAGGAATTGAGTCTTTGCCACAAAATCTGATTTTTATATATCTTTGGAACCAAATGTTGTAGACCATAGATATTTCAAACTATGAATTCTGTTAGATCAAATATTCTGAATTTAAAATATCAAAGGTTTACAACATCAGGTTCCAAAGGTTTAAATATTTGAGTTTGTGCCAAAGACTCAATTCCTTTATTAATTGACTGTAAAAAAAAATAGAAAAATAGATAAAGAATACCTTTATTACATCTTCCATCATGATATAAGCATCTAATATGTCGAGGTCTCGTTTTTGGAAAAGTTTTAGTTTAAAGTATCTTAAAATTTGGTGTTAACAGCGAATTTAGACAAATCCTTAGTCTTTGTCATTGTCAGGTGTTACTTTTGTTTCCTTTTAATTTTGTATTTGGAACTCCCAGGGGGGGGGGCAAGAGGACTACTGCCCCCTCCCCTGTGTACGCCACTGCTGTGGAAACATTTATTATTATGGTTTAAACGATTTTTGACAAAAATGTTTAATAACATTCTTCTCTAAAGAATATTAAATGTGTAAAACAAATATTGAAATTAATGGAATAATTATAGGCTTATTGTGCAGTCCCCCGGTTCAAAGCGGTCCACAGCTTTCTTAAATTAGGCATATAATCGATCATTCTTTCTCTGACATATTGTACGATGTACATTGTACGTAACACTGCAGTGTATTATTCTAAAAAATTGCTATAAAAGTGGCGTGGGAGGTTAAATATGAAAAGGGGTGTTGGTTTGTTCTGGTTTGTTCTAGTTTGTGGAGATCTGGGCTACTCGCGCTTAGTCTGAATATTGGAGAAAAGGGGGGATATTTTGCAAATTCTGTAGAATTTATAATGTACGTACGCTCCAAATACTCCAAAATTGCGCCAAAAATCGATTGGCGTGACTCACGCACAGCTTTTCTCAGTATGGCCTCCCCGATATTTGTGCGTAACAAAAGTACAAAAAGGAGGACTGTAGTATATTTTCAGCTAATACGGTGCATACAACACTGTGAATAGTATAGAAAGCTTAGCATTGTTAACGTTAAAAACATATTATAGACGTTGATGTCAACCACAAACTTTCAGATTAGTATATTTTTCTTGTTGAAACAACAAACATTGCTTTGTTATTTGTTAATTTATAGTCAAACTCAAGTAAAATTAATTTTAAAATTCGGTGATGGTGATGGACCAAACCTCTGTAGAGTAAAAAAGTATTTATTGAAAAAATAATTCGGTTAAAATATATTTTAAGTTAAATTAATTTTCACCCAATATTGAAAACTCCTCTTTTGAAGGGTTTTTTTGAGAGGTTTTTATAGGTTGTGAATTTCTAATACATACATAAACGTGAATTAAAAACTGGAGGCGATTATTTAGTAGGGATTTTCTACATTTTCAAAAAGAAAGTATATTATATTTTCTTTTTATACTGCACACATTTTCCATAAAAAATTGTTTTTTTCTTAAAATTTCAGATTTAAAACTATATTTAAAAAAACAATATTTCCATTTAATAAACTTTCATAAAAATTTATTTTAGAAATTTTAGAAGTTCATCATGGATTTTTAAAACCATGTAAGGTACCAATAGTGGATGGTATACTTTAAAACAATTTTAATAGTTTATGTTGTATATTAATTTTTAATGTTTTATACTCTATAACCACAACACAATATCTCTTGATAGCTGATAATTTAATCCTTCTGATATATCTGTAGGTGTAAACCTATCCGTAATCAGTAAATCTTGCGGGGGCGGATACAGGGGGGGGGACTTTCGCCCCCCCCTGAATTTGCAATTTTTTGGTCCTATTTTCAGAATAGCTTCTCAATAGCATGCTTAAGGGAAAGAAACCCTAGTGCAAAATAGGAAAAATATCTGTCTTAATAAACTATAATGTGTGAAAAGTTAAAAATCTAGTTTTTAGTCTTTTGTCATTAATTTTGACTCTTTTTGAGTCTTTTAAGTCAAACAAAATTTTCGCCTTTGCCGCGATTTTTGGTTCCTAATTATGAATTTTTTGGTTCCTTAAAAAATCTTGCCCCCCCCCCCCTCACTTAAATCCTGTATCCGCCCCTGTAAATAAGTGTTAATGACCTGGATCCGGATCCCTTTTTTCCAGCGCGGATCCGCATCAATATGAACTGAATCCTATTTGTACTGTTTTATATGATTGTCAAGTTTTGTTGTAAGAGTGAGACACTGGATCAAGTTTCCTGGATTATCAGTCCCTGGCTCAAGATTGCCTTTTTTCATTTTACATTATATTTGTTATGATATTTAACAGATAACTACTACTAGTAATACTTTTCACCATGTTTAAACATACAAGCACCTACTCTCTGTACTTTATTCAGCTGAATCAAAACATGTTTAAACATACAAGCACCTACTCTCTGTACTTTATTCAGCGGAATCAAAACGAATTTTGTAGATTTTTTAATTAAGGCTTGCAGGACATTTTTAACTTCTTTCAAATCGACTAGTGCGCAAAGCGCTATATTTGACAAAATGGACATTTTTTTGAGAATTTGAAAATTTTTCTAGTGAATTATTTTTCACGTGTGTAACATATTTTTTGCCTTTTTTGTCTCAGGAGGTTGAAAAAAGTTTTTAACTCTCCTTGTAGATATTTTAACCCCCCTCACAGAATACTCATATATAGTGGATCCCTCCTAGAGTTCAGGTGGGGG
>NW_019396277.1:16303-75292 GCF_000591075.1 Eurytemora carolleeae | reverse complement strand
ATCAAATATAAAAAGGAAAAGTGAAAATTTCTGTCCAAAAACTTTATAACACTGCCCCATTTCCCAATAATAATTTTTTAATCCCCCCCCCCACATCATTTAAAATCTCCCCTATATAGATCAAATGAGGGTTAGCAATATTAGTGGTTTATATGTTTAAAGGGGAACTATTTTGTCCTAACAGGACTGAGACAAAGTTTATAAAGACCCTCTAATTACAGAGTGGCTGGTCCGATGTACAAAGGTGCCATTTAAATCTTGTCTTTATCTACATTCCACACATTAAGGTATGAATCGTAGAAGAGAATTGAATTTGTAAATAATCAATTTTCAGTCAACAAATTCAGGAATACCTCCATCGTTTTTGAGCAGATAGAGATGGTTGAATTGAAGGGTTACTTGAAATTACGTATTCAGTTCCTTCAAGGGATTGAAGAAAGGTGTACTTTAAAGTTTAAATTTGTGAATAACTGTTTGTCTAAGAGCAGTCTACGCTGTCTATTTATTTTCTACTCTGTCTTTTCTGACTGTCTAGTGTCTACTGTCTATTTGTTCGTAAAATAAACTATAATTCATATTTTAAACAGCTGTATTTCAGTAGGATTATCTGCGTTAATAAAATTGTTTTGTAATTTTTTTTCAAATATATGGTTTTAATCTTGTTTTTCAGAATTCCTTACAAATATTTTGAGCTCTAACAATGGAAAATGTCACCAGGTCAACGGTTTTCTGGAGTCTGAAATCCCGGTGTTCCCAGTGAATTTCTGAACTCAGCTTCAAGGAACCTTTTTTAGAAGTTTAGTTCATCGCGGTCGAGAGAGGTGAGTAGCTTTGTTATAACTCAACGTCGTAGACCTTTGATATTTCAAACTATGAATTCTGTTAGACCAAATAATCTAAGTTTGAAATATCAAGGGTTTACATCATCAGATTGTAAAGATATAGGGATTAGACAATTTTAGTTTGTGAAAAAAAACTCAGTTCCTTCATTTATAAATTGATTCTCTAAAAAATTGACATATCTTTTAAGAAAGAAAAACGACAATATCTCCGATAAAGATTTAAAGGATAGCATGTTGTGAATTGCACGCTTTCATTAGAACCATCTGATTTTCTTATATTTCTCCGTCAAATTTAGCCACAAACTCATATTTTATAATCCCTATATCTGTGCAACCTGATGGTTTAAACCTTTAAACTTAAATTATTTGGTTCAAGAGAATTCCTAGTTTGAAATATCTAAGGTCTACGACTTCGGGTTACAAGATTATAGAGATTAGAAAATTAGAATTTTTGACAAAAACTCAATTCCTTTCTACCAAAATAAACTTTAAAACAAAAATTTAATAACAATCGTGTTGATATAATAGCAAAACAACATTACACGGAAACGAGCAAAAAAAATTTTTCCTTTAAACAAAAAATTGAAAATTTGATTTTCATTTGAAATATCGTCCCTGTAACAAGACCTCTGTGTGTAGATGCCGGATGAGAAGAAAAAGGTGTTTATAGTGCAGCCGACCTCTAACGGCAGGTTTACCGTTATACCACACAATACAGAGGAGGAACCAAGTAAGCATATTTAAAGGGGAAGTTTACGGAAAACGAAAGTGGGTTTAGGGTGAATTATGGCTAAATTGTGAGTATATTTGTACAACTGTTATCGGTCACGAGGCTAAAGAGATGAGTACTGAAAGTTCGTCTTTAAACTTTACTTTATTTAAGAAACTAGTTAATAAAGAAATTTAAAAAAACATTCTTTTCCATTCTCACTGTTAACTAAATAGAAGGAGAAGGTTAAATCTAATGTGACATTACTGGTGCGATTGTGTGACCTCCTAGCTCCTCTAGGAGTATGAGAAAACAAATCTATCCGAATACACATATTAGAAATTTGAGTCTTTGCCACTAACTCAAATTTTATAATCCCTATATGTTTGCATCCTGAGACCGAATTTAAAGAATTTGAGCAACGGCTTAAATTTTAGTTGTGGCTCAAATATTGTTGATTCCACTTAAAATTTTTCAAGACGCTTAATTAAAACTGGTGTTTGTCAGATTTAAGCCACGGCTCAAATTTATTAAATTCGAACAATGTTGGTGTAAACCTTTGATATTTCAAACTTAGATTATTTAATCTTAAATTGAATTTAAAGTTTGAAATATCTAAGGTCTACGACATTGGGTTAGAAAGATATTAGGATTAGAAAATCAAAGATTGTGGCAAAAACATTTTTGTTCTTCTCAATAGCTTTTCAGAAAACGGAGTTATGATCGAAAATATAGAAGATTTAAACCTTACAATTTACTTTAGTTTAAAGGGACTGTAAGCATAATTTCAAGTGACCCTCCATGCAAAGATGGCAATGCCCGATTTACTACAGTACAGCACCCTTGAAAGCTTTGTCGGATCAAGTATGAAAGTGACTCACGCATTACTTGTATATAAGAAGCAATGGAGAAACAGAAATAAATACTTTTCAAGTTCGAAAAACAACGGTATTTTTTATCAAATTAATGTTTTAAGGGTAATGTTGTAAATCGGGCATTGCCATCTTTGCAGAAATGGTCATTTGAAATTTCGCTTTCAGTCCCCTTAACTTGTGTTTCTTAATTCTCCTTCGTTAACTCTTCTAATTACGTAGGAATATGTGACAATGTAGATAATTACCAATATCCTAGAATTAATTACACTAATTAGATCCAATTAATCTAAGGAGGGTAAAGGTGTGTATTTAGAGAAATTAATTCTACATTAGTCCTGCAAATTCAAATTTATATTTACAGTTTGCAAAATATTTTAGTTGTTTAACAAATGAGCTAAAATTTGCCCTCAAAATTTTTCATAACTTAATATTTTTTAATGTTACAAATTACATTTATTATTATATTGTTGTGTTCATCTTGTAAAAAAATTTCTCCCTTAAAGAGACAATAGCTGCGTAATTTCAAATAACCCTCCATGCAAAAATGGCCATGTCCGATTTACAACGGTACCCTGGAAACCTTTATCTGATCAAAAATTTGGAAGATTTGTTTTCTGACTCGGAAAGTGTTAATTTATGTGAATTTCTCCATTGCTTCTTATAAACAAGAAATGCTCAAGTCACTTTCGCAAAGAAACCGCAAATTAAATTGAACAGTTTAAAGAAACAAAAATATTGATATCTAGATCATACTTGATCAGACAAAGCTTTCAGGGGTACCGTTGTAAATCAGGCTGCAGCCATCTTTTCTTGGAGGGTTAAGCAATCTTTAAGCACAACTCTATTTTCTAAAGATAAATTGATAAAAAAAATCAGTTTTGAATTTCTAAAATGCAACAAAACAAATTTGATTCCCTCTTGGGTATTCACATTTAAGGAAAATGAAAAGCCAATTTGCCAATGCAACTTAATTTACCGATTTTTAAATTGTAAAAAATCTAGTTTTATTAACCAATATTTAAAAATAAATGTCGTAGACCTATGATCCTTTACAATATCAGTATCATCTGTATTCTATATATCTAACAACAAAAGTTTGAAATATTTCAGGTTAACACCATCAGGTTGCAAAGATATATGGATCCGAAAATTAAAGTTTGTGACAAGTGCTCAGTTCCTTTTATTATTTAGCCTTATTTAGATTAGGGAGAAAATGCACTTTGGATTTGATTGATGGATATTTAAAAGAAAAGAAAATAAAAAGCTACAGAAATTGATACAATGTTTATGTTAGATTTTTATTTAAAAGTCTGGCAGCAGAACAAATTTGTTTTCATAGCACTTCCGCGAGCATTCGGGTAATTACAAGAAAGCGTAAAACTCTATATCTTTCAAACCCAATATCGAAAACCTTAGATATTTCTAACTATGAATTTTGTTAAATCTAATAATAAATTTTAACTTGTTGCATAGACTAAATTCCTTTATGTATTATTAAAAATGAAGGGCCCGGCGTTGCCAGTGGAAAAAAAATTTCGAATTATTTTTTAGCCTATTACACCCCCGGCCACCCCTGAGTGTCCACAAAAAATTTCAGCCCAATTGGTCCAGCCGTTTGGCCCGCTATACGCAACATATATATATATACGAACGTCTTGTTTTATTATATAGATAACAAAGAGCATACAAATATTAGTATAATAGAAAAAAATTGCATGGGATGCAAATGGAAAAACTAATTGTATTCTACTTCTTCTTGTCACAAGGATAAAAATTTAAAGTTTGTGTCAAAAACACAGTTTCTTTGCAAAGTTAAACAATATCTATTCGTGGTTGTAATAATATTTATCAAAACAATGCCTTTTTTTTAACTTAAAAAGTAATTGAGACATAAGAAATTTATTAGGTTTCAGTTTTGTAAAGCAATCAAAATTGTTATTTGAATTATTTTTAAAGATAGAGATACTTGTTATTACTTAAAATAAAAATTCATATTTTGTTTTCAGTACTATTTTTTATTCATTAGATATAAAAAATCAGTTAGGTTACTATTTATTTCCGCAAACTCTAATTTTCTAATCCTTATATGTGTGCAAACTGATGTCGTAGATCTCAAATATATAAAACTATAACTTCTGCTCGATAAAATATTTTAAAGTTTAATAACTATTTATAACACTGTTATTTTGGTTCGCAGTGTTATAAAGGTTTTGGACAGAAATGTTCTCTTTATTAAGAAGGTTCTCGCCTTTTTAGATTTAATTTTGTCCTGAGCTTTATCGATGGACAAAATATAATCTAAAAAGGCTTGAACCTTCGAGATAAAGAGAAAATTTCTGTCCAAAAACTTTATAACACTGCGGAACAAAATAACAGTTTACAGTTTCATAAAATATTAAATGTTTACATCAACAGACTGCAACTTGAGCAAAGATCACAAGTTTTGAAAATTAGATTAGATTTTCGGGCGACTATTTATTTTTTTGTTTTGTTTTTGGCCGATTAGTTATCTGACTTTTTATGGTGATTAATCAGTTAATTTACTTACTTTGGGCAATTTATCAGTTGAAAAAAAAATTCGGGCGATTAATCATTTTTTTTAATTTTTTGGCAAATTAATCAGTTTTTATATTTTTTTGGGCGATTAATTAGTTACTTTCTTTAGAATACCCTGTTGGAGAATATATAGCTGTATTCTGGCGAACATGGTTGGTTGTGTTAGCTCCGTTTATACTCAGTCCTATCATTCTAACAAGCTATGGGGATCCAGAGGTATGTGTGTACACTGTACAGTATCTACAAAATAATCTGGACAGTGATGGTTATTTTCTTGACAAATTATCCCCCCATTAAAATATTTTTTTGTTCGTTTTTTAAAAGTTTTATTCAATGGATTGGGAAAAATGAAAAAGTATGAAAAAGGATGAAAATGTCCAATTTTTCAATTTCCCCTCCAGATCTTCAAAAATTTTAAGATATACTGCAAACGACGAATTTTAGACCTAAATCTTGCTTAAAATCCGTATACAGTGGGACTCATAAAATCCTTATAAAGTGGGACTCATAAAATCCTTATGCAGTGGGACTCATAAAATCCTTATACAGCGGGACCCATAAAATCCTTTTACAGTGGGACTCATAAAATCCTTATACAGTGGGACTCATAAAATCCTTATACAGTGGGACTCATAAAATCCTTATACAGTGGGACTCATAAAATCCATATACAGTGGGACTCATAAAATCCTTTTACAGTGGGACTCGTAAAATCCTTATACAGTGGAGCTCATAAAATCCACTTATACAGCGGGACTCATAAAATCTTTATACAGTGGGATTCATAAAATCCTTATACAGCGGGACTCATAAAATCCTTATACAGCGGGACTCATAAAATCCATATACAGTGGGACTCATGAAATCCTTATACAGTGGGACTCATAAAATCCTTATACTCATAAAATTCACTTATACAGCGGGACTCATAAAATCTTTATACAGTGGGACTCATAAAATCCTTATACAGCGGGACTCATAAAATCCTTATACAGTGGGACTCATAAAAGCCGTATAGAGTGGGACTCATAAAATCCTTATACAGTGGGACTCATAAAATCCTTTATTCTGACAACCACTTTATTCTGACAGCCACTTTATAATGGCAACCACTTTATTCTGACAACCACTTTATTCTGACAACCACTTTATTCTGACAACTTTATTCTGACAACCACTTTATTCTGACAACCACTTTATTCTGACAACCACTTTATTCTAACAACCACTTTATAATGGCAACCACTTTATTCTGACAACCACTTTATTCTGGCAACCACTTTATAATGGCAACCACTTTATTCTGACAACCACTTTATTCTGACAACCACTTTATAATGGCAACCACTTTATTCTGACAACCACTTTATTCTGACAACCACTTTATTTTGGCAACCACTTTGTTCTGGCAACCACTCTATTCTGACAACCATTTTATTCTGACAACCACTTTATTCTTACAACAACTTTATTCTAACAACCACTTTATTCTGACAACCACTTTATTCTGGCAACCACTTTATTCTGACAACTACTTTATTCTGGCAACCACTTTATTCTGACAACTACTTTATTCTGACAACCACTTTATTCTGACAACTTTATTCTGACAACCACTTTATTCTGACAACCACTTTATTCTGGCAACCACTTTATTCTGACAACTACTTTATTCTGGCAACCACTTTATTCTGACAACTACTTTATTCTGACAACCACTTTATTCTGACAACTTTATTCTGACAACTATTTTATTCTGACAACCACTTTATTCTGACAACCACTTAATTCTGACAACTACTTTATTCTGACAACCACTTTATTCTGACAACCACTTAATTATGACAACCACTTAATTCTGACAACCACTTTATTCTGACAACTTTATTCTGGCAACTTCTCTTTAGTATATAATCTGTTAGCATTATTTCAACTGATCCCATATTAAGGAGTTGTATTCACAACGGTACCTTATTCACCTTAATCTGCGGGCTATAAAAGGGAAGATATTGTAGTTTCTTTAGCTTGAAAACAGCTTGTTTCTTACCATTTTCTTCATGGTTTCTGTATTAATAAATCCGCTAGTGACAATTAATGAAAAGCCCCAATTGAAAATTATTTCTTTTAAGAGAAAATGATGGATATCTCATGTATTATTGATCAGAAAAAGGTCTTAGGGTATCGTTGTGAATTTGGCATCTACGAAGTAAAGATTGAAGGTCGCTCAAAATTACGTGTATAGTCCCTTTAAGGGGGGGGGGGGTGCAGGGTACAATTAATCTTCTACCAACCTTTAATTTTCCTAGGTTTTAGTAGAAAACCTTTTTTCATTATTTTATTTTTACCTTTTTCTAATACATTTGTCACTATTTTTCTAATACATTTGTCACTCTTTTTCTAATACATTTGTCACTCGTTTTCTAATACATTTGTCACTCTTTTTCTAATACATTTGTCACTCTATTTCTAATACATTTGTCACTCGTTTTCTAATACATTTGTCACTCTTTTTCTAATAAATTTGTCACTTATTTTTATAATAAATTTGTCACTCTTTTTCTAATACATTTGTCACTCGTTTTCTAATACATTTGTCACTCTTCTTGCACTTTTTTCATAAGATTTTCAATTAACTACAGGGTGTCCCTGAAAGAAAGGGTGACAAGGGTTTTGTAGCTCATTTTTTTTGCATTCAAAAGTCTCAAATTTGGCCCGCATTATATAAATTTTAATTTTGCAGAGAATCTTTCTTACATTGTTTATTGAAAGCCTGGCTTCTGATACATGAAAGTATTAGATATATCAGAATTATTGTGATTTTCAGTTAATGGTGTAGCGAATTTGTTTGTAAAGTTAAATATTGCAAAATAAATCAGATATACTACTAATCTAATTCCGCCAATTTTAACAGTTAAATAGGGGGCTATTCAATTTAACATGGAGAAAAAGAACCCCCTCTTTATTTCTATTTAGAAAAGTAGAAAAAAGATACGCAGAATTTACCACTTTTTGGTCATTTATTTATTTTTATGTATAATACAGCTTCTTTTCTCTAGAAATATTTTATTACTTATTTTTTTAAATTGTCATAACTTTCAACGTTTTAATAAATTAAATCCTCAACTCCGCAAACCAGAATTCAATTCAACTAAGATAGCATGAATTATAATTGGTTTTGCAAATTCTTTAGAATATTCCTCAAATCTTTTCATTATGCATGAATTGAAAACCATTGTAAGATGTCAATAAAAGACCTATTCTGTAAAAAGGTCTAAAAGTATGGAATTAATGAAAACATGGCTTAAATATGGTTTCCACAGCAGGTTCAAAATTATGCAACATTTCCTGAATATGTAGTTTTTTAATAATTTTAAATATCTGAATTTTTAATTTACTTTCATCTCTTTTTTATTCTGATCTGTTTTTAGACGGACGAGGCGATGAAGTGCGCCTATGTGATTCTGTTGATGGCAACCTACTGGATGACGGAGGCATTACCCTTACCCATCACATCAATGATACCAGTGGTAAGTTTATCCCCGTTATGTAACCACCATATCAATAATACCATTGGTATCATATCAATGATACCATTGGTAAGTTTATCCCCTTTACGTAACCATCATATCAATAATACCATGGGTATCATATCAATGGTACCAGTGATAAGTTTATCACCAATATTAACCACCATATCAATAATACCATTGGTATCAATCAATGATAACAGTGATAAGTTTATCACCAATATATACCCATCATATCAATAATACCATTGATATCATATCAATGGTACCAGTGACAAGTTTATCACCAATATTAACCACCATATCAATATTACCACTTACCAGTAGTAAGTGTATTTCCTAATATCAATGAAACCAGTACACTGCAGTGGTATGTATAACTCTTACCCATCACATTAATAATACAAGTGAAGGGGTTAGTTTATCATTGCCCTTACTTTTTTATCAAAAATGTGGTTTAATAAGATCTTTGTCTGATTTTTCTATTTTTATCTGCTATATTATATGAAGTATGGTAGCTCTACCCCTGCTAGGGTTAATGTCTACTGGAGAAGTAACAATCAGCTACCTGAACTAATATCTACTATATATATAATATATAGGTAGCTCTTCCCCTGCTAGGGTTGATGTTTACTAGAGAAGTAGCTATCAACTCCCTGAACTTTATATATATATAGGTAGCTCTACCCCTGCTAGGGTTAATGTCTACTGGAGAAGTAACAATCAACTACCTGAACTAATATCCACTATATATATAAAATATATAGGTAGCTAGGGTTGATGTCTGTAGCTCTACGCCTGCTATGGTTGATGTCTACTAGAGAAGTAACAATCAACTACCTGAACTAATATCTACTATATATAATATATAGGTAGCTCTACCCCTGCTAGGGTTGATGTCTACTGGAGAAGTAGCAATCAACTACCTGAACTCGACGAACTACATGTTCCTGGGTGGCCTCATAATGGCTATAGCCGTAGAGCATAGTGGACTTCATAACAGAGTAGCTCTGAGGATAATTATGAGGGTAAGCCATGATCCTAAATCTTTCTTAATTTTGGAAATAATGAAAACATATGTTTATTATCAAGATTTTATCCAACACTGTAAGAGATAGGAAAGGCGAGAAGAGTAATTTTTTCCAAAATTTAAGTTAATTTTTAATTTTAAACAACTCCCAACCCTACTCTCTATCACTAGAATTACATTAATTTACTATTTTACCAAAAACTTTTGCATCATCAGGATTTCCTCCTATATTATTACAGATATAAACAAAAACAAACAAAAAAATTTAGACAATGAATATATAAAAATAAATAATTCAAAAAAAACAACTTTAATAAACAAAAAAAACAAGAAAATTGTGTAAACTTTACAATAAGGATTTTTTCAAATATATAATGTCAAAACAAATAAAACTTAAAAAGTCAATTAGAAAATTAAAATACTGTACCTTACTCAATTGAAGGGTATTGAATGACTGGAAATTTTTATTTAGCTACAAAACCTTTTTTTATCCGCTCCATGCATTGATGGGGAAAGGGAAGAGAAGAATATTTACAGGACAATAATTAATAATTACCTTTGAAAAAATTCTTAAGTTTTAAGGACAAATATTTTTAGGAAGCTTGTCGTAAAGTGATCTTTAATGTCATAGTGGTGTGACTAAAGTATGTAGTTTGTAGTTTATATACAGGGTGTCCCAAAAAACATGGGAATTCAGTGACGAATTCGATATCGTCTTTGTTATACATTAGCATTGTGATACCTGATTTCAACAGCCATATATTATTATGTCTGCTAGAGTTTATTTTATGAAAAGGGTAAAAGACTGCAATGATGTGTCTATAATGTCTCCGCAAGATGAACAGTGAATACGGACAAGTTTACTCTGTTTGTATACTGTAATTTTCTTGTTTTACTAAGTACAACCGGTTGCAGTCAAAACATAAACAAACAAAATGTAAACATAGCAGACGAAACTCTTACAGATTACAGCTTTCTCAGTAGGTATCACTATACTAAATCAAAGAATTATTTGAAAAGACGATATCGAATTCGTCACTGAATTCCCATGTTTATTGGGACACCCTGTATCTACATTATATAAAAAAGTAGGATATTGGTGGAACTGTTCCAACAATATGGTTTTGCCTTCAACTATACTATACCAGGGTGTACTTCAATCAAACCCAAGGAATATAACAGGAACGCCCATAAAATGTACTGCAGTTTCTGGGGGGAATGTAAACAGTGCAGTATACAGTACATATTATTGGCAGTTCCTCTTATAATTCTTGCTCTGACTTTTTTTTCAAAAATTTAGACAGCTTAACATTTGTCTTAACTTCAAGCAGTTTGATTGACAGTTTGATTAACAGTTTAAATGACAGTTTGATTGACAGTTTGATTGACAGTTTAACTGACAGAATTTTGTTAGGGTATATTTGTTATTAATAAGGAAATAAATTCAATTCAATTCTAAGTAAAAAAAAGTTGTTATAAAAAAGGGCAATTTTCCTCNTAGAAGCTTGAGAGGGACTAAACAATAATATTAAGATTTTTATACTTCAGTTTTACCCAATATGGGGAAAAACAGAAATAAAAAGTGGAAATGATAATAAAATTTAAAGTCTTAAAATAAGTTTTAATAAAATATGACATTCGTATATATGTTCCCTATAGCTGACCAAACAGCTGGACCGAATATGCTGAAATTTTTTGTGGACACTCATGGGTAGCTTGGGGGTGACATAGGCTAAAAGCTAAAAAAAATCGGTTTTTTGTCAAAATTTTTTTGTTTGTTTAGTTTGTAAGTTATAAGAACCTATATGTTAAGGTTGGAACAAGCCAGGCTAGATTAATGCTTGGGTTCATGTTGACCACAATGTTCTTGTCCATGTGGATCTCAAACACTGCCACCACGGCCATGATGCTTCCCATCGTCGATGCTGTCGCAGAGGCGATCAATACAAAGGCAGAGAAGGTAAATTAAAGATCAATACAAAGGTAGAGAAGGTAAATTAAAGAACAATACAAAGGCAAAGAAGTTATTTTCAAGGTCAATACAAAGGCAGAGAAGTTAATTTAAAGAACAATACAAAGGCAAAGAAGTTATTTTCAAGGTCAATACAAAGGCAGAGAAGTTAATTTCAAGGTCAATACAAAGGCAGAGAAGTTAATTTTAAGATCAATACAAAGGCAGAGGAGTTAATTTTAAGATCAATACAAAGGCAGAGAAGAATGTTTATAATATTTTTTGGAGGATAAATCTCCAAGGAAGGAGAGTGACAAGGAATCCAGCCATACCTCCGAAGTTTAATAATAAAATATTATTTGGAGGATAAATCACCAAGGGAGGATGGGATATTTAATCTTAAAATGGCTCCGAAGTTAAATGACATAATATTATTAGGAGGATAAATCACCAAGGGAGGAGGGAGATACGAAATCTATGAATATCTCCGAAGTTTGATAATATACTATTATTAGGAGGATAAATCTCCAAGGGAGGATGGGGATAAGGAATCCAACCATGCCTCCGAAGAGGAGGATGAGTTTAATGATGATGATTATGATCTTCCTTTCAACCAGAGGTAAAACTTTCTCTTATTTTTTAAACCTTCATTGATCCCCCCAATCCACCCCTTCCTGCTCAAAACATTGAAATGTATTTTCTCGATTGCTATGTTATTGTTTAAACGCCTCCACTTTTCATTTTATGTGATAATAACATGTTTCATTGAGATTAAGAATTTCAGAAGTTTCTGCAATTTAAGATGCCTTCAATTGTCTGGATGTCTAACAAAAATCGGCCACTTGCTAAAAAGGACTTTTTAATTATCCAAAAATATTTTTTATTATAGTGATGTCATTGTTTTTGTAAATTTCCTCCTCATTATATTTTTTATGCAGAAATATCATTTATTTTAACATTTTATTTTATTTTAGAACGTTTACATCAATTAACCAGTTATCCATGAATCAACGAACTCTTCAATCTCTTCAAAACCAGGGAAAAAATCAATTTACAAAATATTTTATCTAATTTTAGTAATCTCATATAACCTTTCTTATCTTTCTTTATCAACATTTGAAATCTTTAAGACAGAAAAAAATATTCACATTCAGTTAATTTACTTGGTGTTCTGTTTGCTTTTCCTCCGTAATTTCATTTTTTACCGCATTTTCCTTCAAACTTGCTCTTCTTTTCCTCAGATGTGGTAATCATAAAAACAAAGAATTTATAAAGTACAGAAAATACTCCCCAACTAGGTGGAGGACTGAAGGACAAGTAGGAATTTCTACCAAACTTTTAAACAGGATACATTAAACATGGTAACAAAGAGAAGCTGTCAATTAACAGCTTTTCTCTTTATTTACTTGTAAATTTGTAATTTGAGAAAAACTTGTTAGAAATCAAACTTGTTAAGAATTGTCGTCCTACTTGTATTGATATAAAGCAGACCCCTGTAGATAAAAAAATCGAATAAATCAATCCATACTAGATATAATATAAATAAAAAAGTCAAAATTACTTGACATTATGGCGCTGAAATTTAAAGTTGCGATTTCACTTTATTTAATTTTTTCATGTTTGACCTTTGACCATTGATTTGGCAGATGACCGTGACCTCCATAAACTCGTTGAATCCTGCAAATGACCCTGACAGTATGGTCGCCTTTCTACCAAATGTTCGCAGAAATACAATGGAAAGAATGCCTTCCACTGAAGATCAAAGGTATTTTGCAAGTATCTTTAAAAAAATACATCATACACTATTTCTAACGAAATTCCCGGTGTCAGAAAAAATTTCTATATTTCTAGGACAAGATTTCTTTATTTCTATAACAGGGTTTCTATAATTCTAGGACACAATTTCTATAGTTCTAGGACAAGGTTTCTTTATTTCTATGACAGGGTTTCTTTATTTCTATGACAGGGTTTCTATATTTCTGGGACACAATTTCTTTATTTCTAGGACACAATTTCTATAGTTCTAGGACAAGATTTCTATATTTCTAGGACAAGGTTCCGCCGAAGAAATGACATGGAACGACAAAGAAAAAATTCAAGATTGGAAAGCATTTCTCTTCTTTCAAAGGTAAAATGGATTCTTTGAAAATAAAATTTATTCGGAAATTAAAATATTCAAAATTAGCACCCCTCTCGCTCCCCCTGCACCCCTCCAAATACTTACAAAAATAAGGAAGGGAATGTGTACTGTACCACTGTACTGTACTGTACCGCTGTACTGTACTGTATTGTACTGTACAGTACTGTACTGTATCACTGTACAGTACCACTGTACTGTACTGTACCGCTTTTGATAACATTTAAATTTTTTTTCTATGAATCAATATTTCTCTAAGTTAATAAAATTTCACAAATGAAAGCATAAACAAATCAGCTCGCTATAATTAAATCTTTAAGGGCCAAGGTGTTAAAATGAGGAGGTGACGATCTAGCATGAACAAAAGCAATTTCTAAAATTCAAATTTTGTCAAATCTATTACCAAAATGTCAATAAAAGGAAGGTTATGATTTTTAGAAATGTGTCCTTTAAGAGCTCTGAAATTCCCGTTAATTACGAAATTTATTATCAAGGTGGACATTTTCTTGAGAATAAAAATACAAAAAAAAAGTTTAAAGGAATTGAGGTTTTGTCAAAAGCTGTAATTGTCTAATCCCTATATCTAAGCAACCTGATGGTTTAATTCTTTAATAATTTAAACTTAGATTATTTGATATAGCAGAAGTAATAGTTTGAAATATCAAACATCTTAAGACTTTGGGTTGCAAAGATATAGAGTTTGAAAAATCAGAGATTACGACAAAGACCCAATTTCTTTTCAGGAAGAAATAAAGGAGTTGCAGGAAGGTCAGGAGAATGGAAGTCACGTAATTCAAGTTACTGTTAACGAGGGTACGGTACAGTGAGAACTATAACTCTGTGGAATAGGAAGTTATGATTTTAAATAGTCCAATAAGCATGAGACACAGCGATTGTACAGTGTACAAGTACAATGTACGTAGCCCAATATCACTTAATATGGGATTGTTAAGCTGCCAGTATAAAACCTTTTGCTTAGTAACAACATCAAATACACTTAAAGATTGCTGTAATATCGTCTTCATATTCCACAGTTTTCTGCGTTCCCACTGAACATTCAAAATTACTTTTTTCGATTTAGATGAAAAGGAATTATTTTTTAAATGAATCTGATTTTTAGAAAAAAATTTTAAAAGATTAAACTTTAATCTAATTAATTTTCCACTCTGAAACTTTTAAAGAATTGAATTTAATACAATTGATCATCTCTGAAAAGATATAAGTCGTAATATTCTTCGTATTAAACTTAAATCTAGAGAATTTTTCTTTTAAGCAACCTTACTTCTTTACTTGAAAGAAACAATAATTAGAAAGATTTTTATCTCTAAATTATCTCTGCATTTAGATAAAATATTTATAAATTATCAAGTATTTTCGTACATTTTAGAAGCCTTGGATTCTAAGGAAGAAACTGAACGAAACTTCTTACTGATGGGGATAGCTTACGCTGCTAATATCGGCGGTACCGGGGTTATTACAGGTAATATCAGCGGTAGTGTTTTTTTTACAGTTCATATGGTATAATAATATCAGTGGTACAGTTTTTTTACAGGTCATATCGGCGATACTACGGTTTATAAATATATCGGCAGTAAAGGGGTATAGATAATATCGGCGGTACATGTGGTTTTTACAGGTCATATCGCCGGAACAGGGGTTATTACAGGTCATATCGGCGGTCCAGGAGTTTTGACAAGTCATATCGCCGGTACAGGGATTATTACAGGTAATTTCGGTGGTACAGGTTTTTTACAGGTCATATCGTCGGCCCGGTAAAAAAAGGTTTTTAAAGGTAATTTCGGCGGTACAGATTTTTTACAGGTCATCGGCAATACTAGAGGTTGAATAATATCGGCAGTACTAGGGTTATTATAATATCGGCGGTATTAGGGGTATTATAATATCGGCGGTACTAGGGGTATTATAATATCGGCGGTACTAGGAGTATTATAATATCGGCGATAATTTGGGGAATACTAAAAAGACTGGCGGTTGCACGGCAAAAACATCAAATATAAACTTTTTTATGTTTTTTATAAGTTATCAAGGAATAAACTTATTCCTAATAAACTTTTACAACAAAAAGTGAATTGACTACGGAACCTCAAGTTGATTATCTGTTTTTATTATATCCATTATAATATCCATGGTATGTTCTTATTATATTCATTATAATATCCATGGTATGTTCTTTGTATGGAAAATTCTTGGAAGAAAATTGCTATCTATTTATTCAACTATCCATCCATCCAAAGAATTTAGTAATATTACTATTAGGACCATCTGTGTATTAAACTATCTATCTACCTATCATATATATATATTAAACTATCCATCCATCTATTTATCTATCTATCTACTATATGTCAATGGTAAATTTATAAATATTTGCCATTTCTCGGACAAAGAAATGTAAAAGGTATAGAAAATGAAGACAAGTATACAAAACTCGTTAATATCAGAACGATTTTTTAGTCACAATATGACAGAAATTAATCAACGGAAGGAAACCCCCTCATCTACTGGAGATGGGCATCCTTTTTTTTAATTTCAATACTTTCTCGAGGGTTACACAAGCCTTCAATAATTTAAAGTTTATGTTCTATCAACTTGGTTTTATGTAAGTATGTAAATTTTGAAACCACGGGAGAAGAAATATGCCGGAACTATGGCAACTATAGCAGAAGATATATGCCGGAACTATGGCAACAATGGTAGAAGATATATGCCGGAACTATGGCAACTATGGCAGAAGATATATGCCGGAACTATGGCAACTATAGCAGAAGATATATGCCGGAACTATGGCAACAATGGTAGAAGATATATGCCGGAACTATGGCAACTATGGAAGAAGATATATGCCGGAAATATGGCAACTAGGGCAGAAGAAATATGCCGGAACTATGGCAACTATAGCAGAAGATATATGCCGGAACTATGGCAACTATGGCAGAAGATATATGCCGGAACTATGGCAACTATGGTAGAAGATATATGCCGGAAATATGGCAACTAGGGCAGAAGAAATATGCCGGAACTATGGCAACTTTGGCAGAAGATATATGCCGGAACAAAGAAAAACAATCACGGGCAGCCGTAGTACATTTGAATTTCCGAGCCGGGTCAACCTTTCCGGTCCCAGTTGGACAGTATCGCCCGGACATTGGGTAAATAAAGCAGACACTCAATAGGACTAGCCGGTGCAAAAAGGTTGACGCGGTCAGACTTAAGGCTAAATTTACTTATACTAAAGGGTCAGAGGTGCGTGCAATCGTTATATTTATAACACAGATGTGTAATTGATTTAATTATTCTTATCAATTCAATTAGTTTGTACAAGGAATTGAGTCTTTGGAACAAAATCAAATATTTAAACCTCAATATCTTCAGAATAAGATGTTTCAAACTCAGATTATTTGATCTATCAGAATTCATAGTTTGAAATATCTAAGGTTTGCAACATTTGGTTCCAAAGATTATAGTGATTTGAAAATTAGATTTTGTAGCAAAGAGTCAATTCCTTTATGATTTTTATGGAAAAAATTGTTTTAATATTTTTTTAAATATGAATTTTTAGGATCCCCTCCTAATCTTGTAGTACCTGATACACTCAACCAGGGATATATCCAAATATTATTATTATTTTTTATTATTATTATTATTAATTTTTTTAAAATTATTATTATATTGTTGGTCATCATTATTGGCATTATTTGAATTTAAGTTTGGTTTATTTTCTACAGAAGTTTGGTCCGAATACAGGATTAACATTTGCATCTTGGATGGCGTTCAGTATACCGATCATGCTAATAAATACAAGTAAGTAACGTACAGTATACCCATCATGCTAATAAATACAAGTAAGTAACATTCAATATACCGATTATGCTAATAAATACAAGTAACATGCAGTATACCGATCATGCTAATTAATACAAGTAAGTAACATGCAGTATACCGATTATGCTAATAAATACAAGTAAGTAACATTCAGTATACCGATCATGCTAATAATACAAGTAAGTAACGTTTAGTATACCGATCATGTTAATAAATATATGTAAATAACGTTCAGTATACCGATCATGCTAATAAATACAAGTAAGTAACGTTCAGTATACCGATCATGCTAATAAATACAAGTAAGTAACGTTCAGTAAGCCCATTATGTTAATAAATACAAGTTAGTAACGTTCAGTATACCGATCATGCTAATAAATACAAGTAAGTAACGTTCAGTATACCGATCATGCTAATAAAAACAAGTAAGTAACGTTCAGTATACCGATCATGCTAATAATACAAGTAAGTAACGTTCAGTATACCGGTCATACTAATAAAAACAAGTAAGTAACGTTCATAATACCGATCATGCTAATAAAAACAAGTAAGTAACGTTCAGTATACCGATCATGCTAATAAATACAAGTAAGTAACGTTCAGTAAACCCATTATGTTAATAAATACAAGTTAGTTACGTTCAGTATACCGATCATGCTAATAAATACAAGTAAGTAATACGGTCAGTATACCGATCATGTTAATAAATACAAGTAAGTAACGCTCAGAATACCGATCATGCTAATAAATACAAGTAAGTAACGTTCAGTATACCGATCAAGCTAATAAATACAAGTAAGTAACGTTCAGTATACCGATCATGCTAATAAAACAAGTAAGTAACGTTCAGTATACCGATCATGCTAAAAAAATACAAGTAAAAAAAAGATCAGTATATTGATCATGCCATTATAAAATCAAGCAATTTAACGATCAAGCTAATTAAAACAAGCAATTTAACGATCAAGCTAATTAAAACAAGCAAGTAACATGCAGTATACCGATCATGCTAATAAAACAAGTAAGTAACGTTCAGTATATACCGATCATGCTAAAAAAAAATACAAGTAAAAAAACGATCAGTATATTGTTTATACCAATATAAAAACAAGCAATTTAACGATCAAGCTAATTAATACAAGTAAGTAACACGCAGTATACCGATTATGCTAATAATACAAGTAAGTAACATTCATTATGCCGATTTTGCTAATAAATACAAGTAACATGCAGTATACCGATCATGCTAATTTATACAAGTAAGTAACATGCAGTATACCGATTTAAAAAAAAAAAAAAAAAACAGATTGGAAAAAACTTTCTCTGCTTTAGCTTTAAGTTAAGAATCAATCTAGTTTTCAATAAAATATCATTTTCTAGTACTGGCTTGGTTGTGGCTTCAAAGAGTACAAAAATGGTATTTGAAGGGAAAGGATGCCGGCAGAACAAAGGTATTTTTGCATATTTATTTATTAACAAAATAAACTGAATAATATTAAATTAAACTATGACCTAACCAATTTCTAATGGTAATCTAAAAATTATTATCATTAATGTTTGAATCTTTATCTAATGTAAGGTCCAATAGTAAGCTTAGATCTTCTATAGTTTTAAACAAGCGCCAATAAAAATGATGATGATGTTTTTTTAAGAAAGCGTTGCATCTAATCTTGTAAAAAAACAATATTGCCTAAGTTTTAATGATATATTTGTTGCCTTTTTTGAACCTAATAAAAGCTTTGATTTTGAATTGTTGCAAAAATTGATAAGCTTTGATTTTTATATTGCTACTTTGTGGACCAATGAAAATCTTTAACAATTAATTGTGTTTACTTTGAGTACCAATATAAACTGTGATTTTATATTGTGTAGTGTGTACCTTGTGGACCAATAGAAATCTTTATTTTTATATTGTTTATATCGTGGACCAATAGAAATCTTTACTTTTACATTCTTTACATCGTGGACCAATAGAAATCTTTAATAGGAGCAGGAGGATCGAGCAATGGACGTTATAACGAAAAAGTACAAACAGCTTGGCAAGATGTCTCTTCATGAATTTCAGGTTAACAAAATCTTATAAAGGGATTGTAAGCGTAATTTCAAGTGACCGTCCCTGCAAAAAATGCATCGCCTGATTCACAACGATACCCTTAAAAGCAATGCATATAATTTTAAAAATTGATTATTTTCCATTGTGGCTTCTCTACTAAAATGACTTGCTCATTTCTACTGCAGGTAAACAAATTATCAGGATTTAACACGTTAAACCTAGAAAAATGATAATATCTTCCACTTTATTGATCAGACAAAGATTTAAAGGGTATCGTTGTGAATTGGGCATTGCCATCATTGCATGGAGGGTCACACCAAATTGTTCCAGTGTTTTTTAAGTCAAAATTAATGAACCTGAAAAAAATGTAGTTCTTGTTTTAGGTTTTTATTCTGTTCCTGATACTACTAATCTTATGGTTCTTCCAGAGTCCAAAATTTATGACTGGTTGGGGAGATCTTTTCAGGTAGAGTTTGATCTAGTTAAACTGCAACAAAGTTCAGTATACGAACAATAGAACATTTCAAAAAAACGTTAAACATTAACTTTAACGAATGGATTTAGGAAAAAAAACAAAGGGGAAAATCTTTTATTATTGGAGGGTAAGTGAAGTGAAGGGGGGGGGAGATAAATAAATGTTGGTTAGTGATTGTAAGTGATTAACAGGGAAAAATAAAGATTTTTAGTGAGAATCAATCATTTTCAAGGGAAAATCTCGGATTATTTTTTGGGGGGGGGGTGTCAATAGTTTTAGGAGATAATAAATATTACAAGCAAGTAACATGCAGTATACNTTGAAGAATTACTTTTAAAATTTATTTTTGAATACAGGTGATCGATCGATCGATCGATTGATTGATTGATTGATTGATTGATTGATTGATTGATTGATTGATTTTTTATTGCAGAGTGAAGACAGCTAAAGGAAGCAAGGTTTCTGTGGGAGCAGCTACACCTGCAATACTCATGGCGATATTCTTATTCATTCTTCCACAGGTAGTCATTCTTTCATTCATACGATTCTTTCATAGGTAGTCATTCATTCATCCTTACAATTCTTCCACAGGTAGTCAGTCATTCATTCTTTCATTCATACAATTCTTCCACAGGTAAGTCTTCATTTATTCATTCATAAATTTTATTCTTCCACAGTTTTTGGGTTTTAATTTAATTTTTTTTCAGTTTTAGAGCTTTGTTTAATTCATTTATCAATTTCAGCTCTTCATTATTTTCCTTTTGTTTGTGAGCTCAGATGCAGATGAATCCCAAGTAATGATTGATTAAAATATTTAGAATTATGAATTCTGGCCATTTGCTCCGATGAACCGCAGCCTCCAGAACTCCCCCAGCCTCATAACCTGGAGGCTGATAGAGACCAAGATGTGCTGGGGAGTGATCTTCCTTCTTGGCGGAGGATTCGCCCTGGCCTCCGCCTCACAGAGCTCTGGTCTCTCCGCACTGCTGGTGCATCAACTAGAGAAACTAAACCTGTCTTCTCTACCAAACTGGCTGGTAAGTACAGGATTAACCTTTAAGGACAAGACATCAGAGATGACTTTACAAATTTTATTCTGTCTTTTTTCTACAATCGTGGTTCCCTGGAAATTAATACTTTTAACATTCTTTGCCAAATCATTTAGTACACCTGTACAAGACTATATCAAAGACCGCAGAACTAATTAAAGCTGGAGTTCGACAGAATTAAGGATTATTAGGTCGTCTTTGCTCTTTACAGACATCCTTTGCGGGTAACCCTGTAGTTTATTGTACTAAAAACTTCCAAACGTTTAAAAAGTTCAAAGGATAGCTGTTTCTCGATCAGAAGTCCAGGCTTAGCTTTGTATAACTAGCTTGAGAATCCTGCGGTCCCCAGGTTACAAAAAGTTTCTCGCCGTTTACCCGCACACCGATTTTTACCGGAAAAATGAATTTTCGCGATTTAATTTAGAATCTCAAAACTAAGCTCAATTTTCATTTATACCAAGATTTCAAGTAGAATGGATACAGCTTCTCTTAAGTTACATGTAAACTTGTAATTTAAAAAAGCCTGTTATAAATCAAAACTTTAATAGAAAAGTCGTCTTCATTGTATTGATATAAACGCCTACTACTGTATGCAAATTATGCATCAACCTTTTTAGAACGGGGTCAGTTTGATTTGTCGAACCCCTTTTTATGGCCTTTTTAAGAAGTCCTAGACTTGTTACATTTTAAACTTCTACGAGCTTGTTTCTAGCTTTAGATTAAAAGGAGTAATTGGCAGAATCCTGATAGATTTTTGAGTATGAGCATGATTGTACACTTTGTAATACTGTGTGCTTGTACTGAATAATAAGAGGATATATATGATGTATACATAGTCATAATTAAAAAGGCCTGGAATTAGATGTCAGTTAATCAGGTGACCTTATATATATCTGGCAATTTTAAATGCTCAAAAAAAGCAGACCACATTTTGGAAATGGCAGGACTAAGGCTGTTTTCTTATTGTTGTTTTATCAATCATATTTGTAAAATTTGATTGTAAATTAGATTAGATTAGAACTGTACAGTGTACACAATTCATGGTTATATCACCGCAATATTAAGGTTTTAAGAAATCTTATTCAATAATTCAATATTGTCCTGCCCGCCTAATTCTATATAAAACGTGCAGGGCCAAAACCACATACTGGGTACACTAGACAGACCGGTACAAGTAAACAATACACCAGGCAATTCCTGTACTGGTTCAGATTATGCAACTTTTAAACTTGTGTGCATTTATAGCTTAATTATTTTAGACGATAACCATAATCTGCTTTCTGACGGTAACGATCACGAACGTTGCTTCTAACACCGCGACCGCCAACGTCTTGGTTCCAATATTAGCGGAGATGGCGGTAACGATGTGCATCAACCCGATCTATATGACACTACCCGCCGGTAAGTTAGATTCACTTTCAAACCCATCATTTATCGTTTATCGCTTATCGTTAATTTTTCTGTTTTCCGTTTCATGATTCATATATTTTTGCCATATATTTTAATATTGTGTCTTCTAAATGACAGAATGAAATTTTAACAACATTATTTCAACACAGCTCGGGCATACGAAGCTCTAGCTATATTACGTTTATTATTTAATGCTTTCTTTTTGGACTTTGTTTTTAATCATCAAAAGACTTGACTAAGTTTATTCCAAAGCAAATATTTGTCTGTACAGTGTACAAAGACAAAAAAAATGTGAAAGACTTACTTTTCTACGAATATACCATCTGGAGGCAGAATATATGTATTTTTTAACAATCAAAAAAAGTCGACTTTATTTCCATTTCAAGAATGTTGTTAGATTTTCTAGAGATAAAAAATCAAAACTAGATTTTTTGCATTTAATAATTTTTGTTGACTTCGTTCTGAATATTAAAGTATAAAAGATATGTTAGGCTTTTTATGGTTGCTTTATGTGTACTGTACTGCTTGCCATAAATTTAAGCTGCCTTACTTGGTACTTGAAATGAACCGGCGTTTACACTTTACAGTGATTCATCTCTAAAAAGCATTGTTTTTTACAAATATCATCAAGATGAATAAATCAGAATAAATAATTTTTTTTAGGAATCGTTTGCTCTTACGCGTTTGCGCTTCCCGTCGCCACTGCTCCCAACGCAATTGTATTTGGACACAGCACAATGAAGACAATGGATATGATGAAGGAATAATATATTCTCTAAAAATGTTATATTTTTTAACAGGGGGGAAATCCATTAAAAATAAAGAAGACAATATTTTTGAATTATCACTGAAGCTATCTCGATATAACAAAGCTCTTCGCTTATATATATGGCTGAAACTCATGTGTATGGGCGTAACAGAGGCTAAAAATCGATTTATTTGAATTCGAAATTTTGGCCCTTTCAACCATAGTTAAAGAATATATATTTACCCCTGTAGGCTGGATTCTTTATGAACCTAGTCTGCGTCTTAACCATCTCCTTCGCCATCAATACTTACGCAATTCCACTCTTTGCCCTTGACGCATTTCCAGACTGGGCCAGGTAAAACGCAGACGTGTATATTTTGAAGAATTACTTTTAAAATTTATTTTTGAATACAGGGTGTCCCACGAAACATGACACTAGCAAGACGAATTGAAAGTCGTCTTTCAACTTGTAAGTTATTGGTGACATTCAGTCTTCAACCTTCTTTTACATGTATGATTCCTGAAACAATAACCAAAAAATTCGCCTAGTCCTGCCGTTTCCAAAATGTGGTCTGCATTTTTTGTGCATTCAATATTACCGGAGATATTAAGAATTTCGTTCAGATTTAATTTTTATTGAATAAAACCTAAATTGTCCAAATCTGAAGGAAATTCATCATATCTCCGGAAATATTGAATGCACAAAAAAGGCAGACCACAATTTGGAAATTTGTGATTATTAATTCAAGAATTTTCCTCCTAAAAAAAAGTTTACGAAAAAATGCCGCAAATTATTTCAAAGTTCTATGACGACCTTCAAAATCGTCTAGCTATTGTCATGTTTCGTGGGACACCCTGTATCTGAGGGGACGGGGGGTGGGGAGGAATGAAAAATTGGACATGAAAATGCAAGTTTTTTTTCACAATTTTTTTATACTTTTCATCCAAAAATTTATTTATTTCCCCTAAAAATCATTTAATTTCCCAATAAACCCCTAAAAAATAATTTTCTAAAGGGGAGGGGGGAATGTTTTCAGGAAAATATACACCCCTGCATAATCAACATTATTCTATTTTAAATACATTTAAAGGGACAGAATGCGCAATTTCAAGTGACCCTCCATGCAAAAGATGGCAATGCCAGATTTACAACATTACCCTTGAAACCTTAATCTGATCAAAATCTGATCATATTTCTCACTTGAAAACTGTTTAATTCTAAAAATGCTCCGGTCTTTCTTAAAAGAAAGAAATGCTCTTGGCCCCTTTTTCAGAGAAATCACAAATCAAAATAAGCAGTTTTTAAGAAACAAAAACATGAAGTTCTAATTCATACTTGATCAGGCAAGGGTTTTAAGGGTAGTTTCGTAGATCGGACATTGCCTCTTCAGATGAAGGGTCTGCACTTGAAAATGAAATTACTCCTACAGTTCTTTTAATTTATACATTTGCCTTAAAATCCTATATTCTGATTGCCTTCTTGGAAACATCCTTTGCCAACCAAACTTTCTATCAAAAATATTAAAAATAAAAATCACAAAACTATTGTTACTCGAAACTTAAGCTAATTAAAAAGTTAGATACAACTAATATTAATATCTATCTATCAATATTTTGATATTTTAGTGCAAGGCTGGCAAACGCATCAATGTGTAGCAGCGGAACTGGAAATCTCACTTCTCTCTAAAAAAAAATGACAATATGTCGTCTTTTCTCTAGAAAATGTACAATATATGTCATATGATCGTTACTTGTCAAATTATATTTACATACACGGCAAAAGTCTAAAACATAAAAACTGAACAAATGAGTAATAAGAGTTTTATGTTTTTTGACATACCTTGTATATCAGTTTTATGCTTCTTAGCATGTCATTTTTGGACTTGACAACTGATCTAATGTATATCTGTAACCGTTACCAGACTTGAAAGGGAGACAATAGATACCTTAAAAAACGCCAACTTTAAAGGTGACCTTGCCACATAAAAATTGTTGTCACTCCCTTTAAAGAGATGTTTAAATCTTGCTAAATAAATAACCCCGGTTTTCTTAAACCCAACCCGGTTATCATATATATTAATATATATATATATACGATTATGTAGTTACCATTATAGATATTATTTATAATATGCTCAATATTATTCAGAAAACTACCGGTTGTTGTTGTACTCTTTAAACCCTCCAAATGTGTACAGTGTACAATTTGTACATATAAAACACCGCGTGCAATACGCAATTACAATTACTTTCAATAACTTGTACATATGTGTACACACAAGCTTTTTATGAAACAACACCTGTTATTATGTACTGAAGTTGTGAATTGTATGTATTACCGGTGATTTGATCTTAGTTAAGGATCTGTTCGAAAATGTCTGTTTTTGCATTTTTAAAATAGTTTTTCTAATTTTGATGATTTATCGTTAACATAGGTTAACATTATACCAGGTTCAATTCTCGGGTATTTTAAATGTGATTTTAATTGCAAAATTATGATTGATATTTCCCAGTTGGTGTGTGTCACGTAAAAAAAAGAATTATCTCTTATTTTCGAAATGGTTCAAAATAGGCCTACAAGATGTTGCCTATTTTTTTTACACTTTCTTTGGTAAACTTGTAAATTTTACCTTGCACCTGTAATCAATTAAAGATTTAATTCGTTTTCTCAACTTTAGTTTGATAATTAAACACTCGCACATGAATTGGTTATATTTGTCCTGTTGTTTATCAGTTAAACAATTAAAAACTTAATTGTAATATATAAAATGATAGAGTGCTTTTCACATAGCTTTCAAATTCTACACAAAAAGTATTTTCTAATATTAAAGAATATTGTGAATTGGCAGTTGGCTAACGGTGCTTTGTAACCAACTTTAAATATGTATTCAAAAGTATTAAATTGGTGCCTCCCCCTTCAACAATAAATTACATTGACCCCAAACCCCAAAACTACTACTATCTTCTCCTTTAAAGCGCCATTATTAAGAAGTTTTACAGATTAATTGAAGAGATCTCGTTTCTCGAGCTTGTGTACACAACAACCTTCAACTTAATATACAGGGTGTCCCACGAAACATGACACTAGCAAGACGAATTGAAAGTCGTCTTTTAACTGTTAAACTATTGGTGACGTTCAGTCTTCAACCTTCTTTTACATGCATGATTCCTGAAACAATTACCACAAAATTCGCCTAGTCCTGCCGTTTTCAAAATGTGGTCTGCTTTTTTTGTGCATTCAGTATTACCGGAGATATTAAGAATTTCGTTCAGATTTAATTTTTATTAAATAAAACCAAAATTGTCCAAATCTGAAGGAAATTCATCATATCTCCGGAAAAATTGAAAGCACAAAAAAGGCAGACCACAATTTAGAAATGCAAAGACAAGGGGTATTTTGTGATTATTAATTCTAGAATTACGGCATTTACGAAAAAATGCCGTAAATTATTTCAAAGTTCTAAGACGACCTTCAAAATCGTCTAGCTATTGTCATGTTTCGTGGGACACCCTGTATCTGAAAGGGCTAAGTTCAGATAAGGTGTTTTGTACAGTGTTGCCCACTAAGGATGAGACTTCTTGGAGTCTCGACCATCCTGGGTTACACTGTGTGTAAACCTGACCTTAAGTTCATTGTCTCTCAGATATTATATAAAGGTTGAATTGTAGAGAAGTATTTCTGTTAGATCTATAAATAAAACAGGAAGTACAGGGTTTCCCTCGAAAAATGACAGTAGCAAGACGATTTGACAGTCGTCTTTGCTACTCTGTCATGTCTCGTGGGACATCCTGTATTATCTTAAATGTAAATTACTGATGTGATAGATTAATGATGATGAATGTTTCCTGTTATTATACAGAAATAAAGCATATAAAAGCTTCAATCAAATTTTTTTCAAAGTAATTTTTTGAAAGTTTTTTGGTTTTTATTTGATGTCTTTTTACGTATTTTTTCGTTTTTTCTTTACCTAGAAATTGTATTTTTTATCCGAGTTTAAAAGTTATGCAACATAAAATACGCATACTTTTGTGAATCCCATCCAAGTAATTTTTCTAATTTTTTAAGGTTTTTATTCTACGTATTTTTCTGATTTTTTCAGTTTTTTCTTTGCTTAAAAGTTGTATTTTTTAAGAGTTTAAAAGTTTGATGCAAACATAAAAATACGCATACTTTCGCAAATTTCACACCAAGTAATTTTTCTAACTTAAGTTTTTATTTCACATATTTTTCGGATTTGTCTTTACTATTGTATTTTTTTAGAGTTTATAAGTTTGATGCAAACTAAAAATACGCATTTTTTCGTAAATTTCATGCTAACTAATTTTGTATGTGTAAATATATTCAAGAAACCTCAACTGCACAAAAATGCATTTTTAAGTCAGAGTTTAAAAATATGTTATGATTTTTCAAGAGAATTGTTATGTAAGAAAATTAATGCAAACACTTTAGTGAACATAATGTTTCAAAACTTCTATCATTTTGGAGCAAATAAATGTTTTCATTAGAAATGTCAGTATATTTTTTTTGACAAATAGAAGTTCTACTTGGACAGTCTTGTATCAGGCGTAATGGTAAGTGTATGAAGTATAACAGATATTGAATACGTAATTGTGGAAGATACAGACAAATGCATGTATTAATGTTGATTTAGATGGATACAGAAGAAGGAATGATGATGATGTGAATTTGTGAAGAAGAATATCGGATTAGATTGGATTGAAAATAGTATTGATATCTATTTATATGCATTTAAGAAATTTGTGGAATTAGTTGTTAAGGGCGGTTTAAACTGCACCCTGCGACCGACGGGTTTCCCGACGCTCTAGCACCCTCGTACGTAAAGCGATCAGACAGCGCATTTTCTCAATTGTATTCAATTTTGGTGCAGATCCGAGAACTTTGTACAGATATTAAGGAAGAATGTGTAGGCAAAATTATAATCAACTTCTCAACATTTTGGTTTTAGAACTCACTTGAATATTCCTTGAAAATGCGTACTTTTACGCATAGGTATATAAATTCCAAAAATTAAGAAATGTTAGGATTGTATGAACTAAATCTCGTGTGGGAAAACCCTAAAAGTTCCTGAATTATTGGATTTATTACGGGTTTTTAGGATTTTTATGGGAAATACGTGTTTTTGCGTATTCCAAACCTAAAAATACGTATATACGAATGTCATACATATTTATAGGTTTTCCGGTTAATAGGGAACCTTCGTACAAATATGGCCTGCACTATTTTTAGTTACAAATTAAAGCAGTGGCGTACGAGGGGGAGCCGAGCCCCCCTGGCCCCCCCCCCCTACGCTTGCCCCTCTCTGAGGGGTGGTTCTTTTAATATTACATCTTCCTCAGGCAATCTACATTCTACATTGCATTGCATTTTATTTGCTTTGACTAAAAGATTAAGAAAAGAAGTAAAATATATTCTGATTCACAACAATACCCTTCAAATTTGCTTTGTCTGATCAAGTATTGCATTAAATATCCATGTTTCCCATTTTGAAAACTGAATATTTTTATTTGTGGTTTCTCAACAAAAGTGACTCGCGCATTTCTTGCTTCTGAAACGATGGAGAAATGAAGGTTTCAGATGTACATCGGACATGCCACTCTATAAATGGAGGGTTACTTGAATTCGCGCATGTATTCCATTTAAGTATATAATTACATCGTATAGAAGACAATACTTTAAAATCTCACTTTTGCCGTCAACTAAAAAAGTTTCATTAAAAAAGCATAATCAATACTGCCTTCAGTGTAAATAAATAATTTGACATCATAATTTATTATAAAATATGTATCAATCCTATGAAAATATAGATATTTTTTAGAAACGTTTCCATCTATATTTGATGCTATCTCATTTGAACTACTCCCGTTTTCATTTGAGCTATTGTTCATTTCAACTACTGCACGTGGTACCTGCACGTGAGTAGTTGAAATGAACAATAGTTCAAACGAGTAAATATATTGCTCATTTGAACTATTTTTTATTTCATTTGAACTTTTTTCATTTGAAATATTAATATTTTAAATGAAATAAACAAAAAAATAGTTCAAATGAACATTAAAATAGTTCAAATGGACAAAAAACAGTTCAAATGAACAAAAAAATAGTTCAAATGTATATCAAAGACGACTTTCAAGTCGTCTTGCTATTGTCATGTTTCGTGGGACACCCTGTATTTTTTTTCATTTGAACTATAATTTCATTTGAACTATTTTCATGTTCATATGAACTATTTTTATGTTCATTTGAACTTTTTTTTTCATTTGAATTATAATTTCATTTGAACTATTTTCATGTTCATATGAACTATTTTTATGTTCATTTGAACTATTTTTTTTCATTTGAACTATTTTTAAGTTCATTTGAACTATTCTTTTTTTCATTTGAACTATTTTTATGTTCATTTGAACTATTTTTATGTTCATATGAACTATTTTTTTGTTAATTTAAACTATTTTTATGTTGAAACATTTCTGCGGTTATCTAATTATTGTCATGAACATAACTTTGAAAAATAGTTCAAATGAGCAAGAAATGTGTTGATTTAAACTATAGATATGACGTCATGTGATCAGTAGTTCAAATGAACAATAGTTCAAAAGAACAATAGTTCAAACGTACCATAGTTCAAACGGCAGTAGTTCAAATGAGAATCCACCGGGAAAATGTGCGGGGGGCTATAACCATCTACATATTAATGCTCTCGTACGTGCCCAAGGTTCGATCAATAATTAGTGCAAATGATATTTCACCAGGATGATTTGACTGTAATGACAACAAGAAACTCGTTATATTTTACATTATAAATGTATTTATTTTTACGGTAAGGGCGTACTCTGATCGTCTAATGAGTCTCATGCTATGTGGATAACACTGTATTCAATTTATTGCAAAATCCAAACCAAATAATTTTGTCAACAAGCAGACTGCAGAGAGGGGAGAGAGAGTGAACAACACAACAGAACAAACAGCTGTTTGTGAATCATTGAAAACATTAAAACAGAGATTTAAAAAACTAAATTAAAAATGGAAATGTTTAATAAACTGAAATCTACCCTCTCTACTTCAGTAACAAATACAATACAAAATACAGTTTATAATACTGGAAACATCATTTCAGGGGTTATTCCAGGTAAACTGTATTGTTTCTCTAATATAAATATATTGTGAACCCCTTCGGTCTCCTCGGAGGGCCCATTAAACTCAAAATATTATGGTCATCCATTTAAAGGTGTTGTACACTGGGGGGATTTGTGCGTTGAGGCCCCCCTCTCTTGATAAAAAAATCGTACTTTAGGACGGACCCATAGATAGATTCAATATTTGATAATATTTTTTACCCAATAACAGTTTGGAAGAAAGTAATTGGTTTTAAAATTTCAGTAAGGTCTCAATCCACCAACAGTCGCTGTAACTACCCTCTTAGTACCTTAGTTTTATCTTATCTCAGTGGGCTTATCCCATTACCCCTTTTTTAAAGGCCCCTGTATAGAATTGATCCTTATTTGTTCAGCCAACGAGTTAGGTTTTAATTTCGCTCCAATTATGAGAATTAAATTTAAACTTTTTGTTTTGTCTAGGAAACCCTGTTACTCGAGAATATGAAATAACATCTCATGTCGGTAGTGCTGGACCAGGTAATCAACTTTTTGTTATAACACATTTCTCCACATTTAAATCAAATATGAAATAATCAGAAAACTGTAGAGTAGAGACGTCATAAAAGCAATACTGAAGTGAATTTGATGTTGTTACTAAGCAAATAGCTTAATTAGTAAGCTATTAAATGACTTGTTATGTCAAATTGGTCTGTTTACACTGCACAATTCGACTAGTTAATATCATTACTTGAGCCTAAAAGTCGATTTCCTGTTTCAGAGTTTACGGGTTATCACTGTATGAAAATATGATTCTATTTAAGATAAGATCTTTAATTTAAAGACAGTCTTTCATATTATCTTGGCTACAGCTTGTAAACAGTGTGTAAATGTACATCTCTATAGGTTTACTCTGAAAGTGTACAGCATTTAAAATGTAAATATCTACAGGTTTACTCTGGAAGGTGTACAGCATGTTAAATGTACTTATCTTTAGGATTACTCTGGAAAGTGTACAGCGTGTACAATGTACATATCTTTAGGATTACTCTGGAAAGTGTACAGCGTGTACAATGTACATATCTATAGGTTTACTGTGTAAAGTATACAGCGTGTACAATGTACATATCTATAGGATTACTCTGGAAAGTGTACAGCGTGTACAATGTACATATCTTTAGGATTACTGTGGACAGTTTACAGCGTGTACAATGTACATATATCTTTAGGATTACTATGGAAAGTGTACAGCGCTATTAAAAAATCCACGAGACAACCTGCCTCAGTATTCGTTCTTGAAAGGGCGCAGCTAGACAAATTCGACAGGTAAACAATTGAGGGTTTGTATTGTGCTTTTTTACTATGTTAAACATTAAACAATTTTTAAAATCCCACAAACAATGTCGGATACTTAAGTTAATTAAATGTAATTAAAAAATCATCTTTAAAAATGTTAGACAAGACCGGGAGGTGATTTGGGATTTGTGTAAGAAGGGGGTATCACAACTAACTAGACTTAGGTAAGGAAAAATGTTAAAACTTAAACTCTTTTCTTTCTAAGTATTTCACCTTTAAGTTAAGCCCCCCTGGACAAATTCCTGAATACGCCCCTGAAACAGCTTCTCCTTTTTTTATGCGCAACGCGCGCTTCCTTAGTTTGTTCATCCTAATAAATTCGATCCCTCGTATTTCCCCTCAGTTTGGAATTTTTCTTGATAAACATCAAAAATGAAAACCCCTTAACAGTTGTTATTAGAATTTACTAATTTTATCTTGTAATATATTGGCAAATATGCCCCGGTTTCTCAAATTCTTTGTTTCTAAGTTTTTTTTTTGTAGATTTCGACAGATGCAACAAAAGAAGATTTTGTGAAATATATTCTCCCTGCCCTCAAACCTGTCATGAAAATCATGGATCCGGTAAAAACAAAAATAGAATTAAGTTTATCATCATTCATCATTTTATTCAGACATTTATTCAGTTATTTTTATATTTTCTTTCTTCATTTATTTAATTTGTTTTTTTATTTTTATATTCTTTAATTATCATTTATTGTTTAATATTTTCATTCATTTATTTATTTATCGAATTATGTTTAAATCTAAATTACTTAAATATTTATCAACTTATTCATTTATTGATTTATACCTTATTCACTTTTCATTTTTGATTTGATTATTCTACATAATATTTAACAATTTATTAAACCACTTTTTTATTTCGTTACTTATTTATTTGTTAAAAATAAATTCATTCTTATTTTCAGATTCAGATTTTGTTGATTTTCATGCAGAATATGGAACTCATTCTAGAAAAGGAAAAATACAGTTCACTTTTAATATATAAATAATATCTATATCAGTTGAAACGCAACAATCTTCTTATACATTTTATTCATAAACAAATTGTTTCATGCTTTTATGCAATCATCAGTATGAATGATTTGAGAATTTTTCACAGATGTTTCGCGGATTTTACGAGATGTTAAATTAATTTTCAAATTAATATTACATATAGATACGAAACATCTGTGAAAAATTATCAAATCATTTATACTGATGATTGCATAAAAGCATGAAACAATTTGTTTATGAATAAAATGTATAAGAAGATTGTTGCGTTTCAACTGATATAAACATCCTCTACTTGGATCTCATCAGGTATAGAGCACTCTTGAGAAACTTGGAACTCAACAATAAATAATAAATATATATATATTTAATCACAGGGGTGCACATTCTTACAGGGTTATCCACAAAAAATAAGACAAAGATTTGTAATTTATTATTTCAAAAATGTTTCCCGTCGCATTGAGGTGCGCATTATTAAATTATTATTAAATAAACACCTGGGGTAAATAATCTCTGCCACCCCTTTAAATTAACCAAGTTGCGCCGCTGTTTACTGAATCTTGATCACTGCTAAGCTAAGCGAATTCTGTAAAAATCTTTTTTAAAATATTGTAATTTCAAAATATTGAGATATAGCCAATCATGACTTCTACGGAACGATGGTTGATCATTTTATTGATTCATTTATTTATTTACGAGGCGAAATTAATCCCAGTAAACAGTACGAATATAGGGTAGGGGCGGATACAGGATTTAAGTGAGGGGGGTGTTAGATTTATTTCGGAACAAAAACTTCCAGACTTAGGAACAAATTTTTTTTTAAGATAGATATTTTTCCTGTTTTGCACTAGGAGGAGCTATTCTGAAATCTCATGGGGTGGGCGTGCCCCCCCCCCCTCATGAATCCGACCGGGGGATGCGAATGTCCTGCCGCCCCCCCCCCCTGTATCCGCCCCTGAGATAGGGTCGGACTAGTACGAATTTATATTTCATAACTAATGAAACTTTGAGATGTGAGTGATCTGTATTGTCCTTGGTCTAGACTCCGACTGAAGATGTTAAATCAGATGTTCTTCCCATGCTCTACCGAGCTCTAGGTAGGTATAGAGCAGCGACTAGGGTCCGGATTCATTGGATCCCTGGATCCGGTTCCATCGGATTAATTGGAGCCGGAGCCATCGGATCCCTGGATCCCGATCCATCGATTCCCTGAATCCTAAGCCATCGGATCCCTGAATCCGGGTCCATTAGATTAATAGGATCCGGATCCTATGGATTAATTGGATCCGTGTCCAATGGATTAATTGGAGCCGGAGCCATCAGATCCCTGGATCCCGATTCATCAAAACCTGAATCCAAATACATCGAATCCCTGAATCCGGATCCATTAGATTAATTGGATCCGGATCCAACGGATTAATTGGATCCGGATCTATCAAATCCCTGGATCCAGATCGATCGAATCCCTGGATCCATAGCCATTGAATCTCTGAATCCAGATCAATTGGATTTCTGGATCCGGAGACGCAAAATATGCAAATCAATGGATCCAGATCCAAGTGGCAAAATATAAACTAAAAAATTGAAAAAATCTACATCGTAAAGGAACTGATATCTTATAATTTTGAAGAAATCACTTTCCGTTCATAGGTTGGTCTGCCAGACTTACAATGGTATCTGTAAAAGCTTTGTCTGATTAAGAAAGCATGTGATATCAATAATCTTCTCCTTAAAAGTTGATTTTCTGATGGATTGATTGACTGATTGATAGATAAATTGATTGGCGTATTGATAGATTGACTGATCCTATGGTTGGTTGGATATTTGATCGATTGATTGATTGATTGATTAATTGATTAATTGATATATTGATTGATTGGTTGGTTGATTGATAGATTGATTGATTTGATTGATTGATTTATTAGAATGTGATGTAAGCCAGATCCAGGAGTTGTGTTTATCTATTCTCCCGGAGTTTGCCGGTAAGATTTCTAGCAATTCATTTCTAGCAATTCATTTCCAGCAATTCATTTCCAGCAATTCATTTCTAGCAATTCATTTCTAGCAATTCCTAGCAGTTGCCATCAATTTAAATAAATATGTGTCTAAAATAAATTTTGATATTTTGTATTTCAATCTCATGCTTACAGCGGAAGAAAAAGGTAATGAAACTGAACTATACTAAACTAAACTAAAGAACTTTTAGTACTATGTCCGAATTTAATGAATTTAAGCGGCGTCTAAAATCCCCCGAAAACCTTTTTCAATTGGGGGCCGGCTTAAATGTTGAAAAATTTAATACAAATTTAAGTGAACCAATAAAGATTGAGCCGCGGCTTAAATTTAAACCGCGGCTCAAATCCTTTAAATTCGGCCTCTGGATTTTTTAACTCCCCCCCCCCCCCAAAAAAATATATTATTTAATTCTATTCTTTTCTAAGTTCCAAGCTTAAAAAAATCATTTTCTTCAAATTCTTTTTCATTTTTATTTTCAAATTACAATTTTTTTTTCAGGTTTCGGAAGGTTTAACGTTTCTCCATGGTAGTGGTAGAATGCTCCATAGAAACCTGAGCCCTGAGGCTATTCTGATAAACACCCAGGGAGCATGGAAAATATCAGGATTCGAATACTGTCTCAGTAAGTTAAATAATTGTTTCTATATATACTTTACTTTTTTTTGTTTATTTCTAACAGATACGCGTCAAAACGGCCGAACCAATTGGGCACACATTTTTTTGCGGGACATGATTCCAGGGAAGGTTTATGGATGGTTAATATTGAAAAAACTCGCTTGAAAAAATTTAGATTTTTCAAAATCCAGGAAAAAAAATCGAAAAAAGAGCAATACGGAAAAGTTAAAATTGAAGATGAGTGCGAAGCGACCTGGCAGCCTAGAATTTATGTAATTGGATTTTAAGCTTACTTCTAATTAACCCTTAAATTATTTATAATAGGAGCTTCACTAAGGAAAGATTGCGAAGATATCCTCAATCCTTATTTTGCTATAAAAGTTGCGATCCAAAGTTCTAGATTTATTTACGATTGAAAATCTAAGATTTTTATGTATACTTTTGTGAATCGCTCATGGCACTGTAAATAAAGAATCATTTTGAATTTCAATCAACTTTAAATAATGCTTAAATAACAAAGTTATGTTTGTTTTATTTTATTTACATTTTTTTAGATTTAAATTTTGAAACAGCTCTTAGCAAATAATAAAGATTTTTTTATCATAAATTACTATTGCAGGTAGTGTTCCCGGTGGGCAAGGTGTCCCGAGCTGGGATGCACCAGAATTCGACCACGCCCTACCTGACTTGGCGTATCCCCACTTGGACTACTCCGCCCCAGAATTCGCCTTGCTAGGCACTGTCAGTCCTGCGGCGGATATGTTTTCATTTGGTATGCTAGCATTTTGGTGAGTTTTTAGTTAATAATGTAGATGTTTGTATAAAAACACTGAAGTTTAACGCTTTTCACTTATTTATCGATTTCTTATTCGATAATAATGATTATGAACATTGAAATAATTGTTTTTATCATTTTGTCGGATTTTTAAACTGTTTTTGTGCTTGTTTTACAGTTTTTTTTTGCTTTTTGAACTATTTCTAAAAAAGAAAATTTAAGAACGATTTCTTTGGATCATACTAATTATTTCAGCGTTCATACAAGACGTTCCCTTTACCACTGTGAACGGAACTGGGGCGCATATAAAAGGAACGTTACTGATCTGAAAAGTGTTCCTGCAGACAGGTTAACCAGCGTTCCAAGTGATTTGGTGGAATATATTAAGGTAAATTAAACATTGCTAGTATTTTTTAAAATAATTTTGTTCCAAATTTTTTTTTTGATTTAGTTGTTGTTGAGTAAAACGCCAGAATTGCGACCAACACCGGAGGAAATCCAACAACTAGAATACTTCCAGGTAATCTTAAAGAAATCCAACATATTGAATACTTCCAGGTAATCTTAAAGAAATCCAACAACTAGAATACTTCCAGGTAATCTTAAGGAAATCCAACATATTGAATACTTCAAGGTAATCTTGAGGAAATCCAACAACTTGAATACTTCCAGGTAAACTTGAGGAAATCCAACATATTGAATACTTCTAGGTAATCTTAAGGAAATCCCAACATATTGAATAATTTCAGGTAATCTTGAGGAAATCCAACATATTGAATACTTCCAAACCCCGCGATTTAAAAACTTCGGCTCGAGTCGTAATTCCTTAAACCCGACTTTAAGACCCAATCTTCGACCCAACTCTGACGACAGCTTGTGTCACGTGATTGACAGCTGCAAGATCTTCGGCTCGACTTAAGGAGTTAGGTCCAATGAAAATATTATAAACAGGTTTTTTGAACTCAACTTTGTGGAAAATAAGATGCAGCTTGAATCCGAAAGCTCAAGCCGTAAATAAGGCCCAACGACAGCTTAGACTCTAGTCGTATTTTCCCGAATTTTTTAAATCGCGAGCTCAGGTAATCTTGAGGAAATCCAACATGTTGAATATTTCCAGGTAATCTTGAGGAACTCCAACATTATTCATTCCAGGTAATCTTGAGGAAATCCAACATATTGAATATTTCCAGGTAATCTTATTTCCTCAACTAGAATACTTTCCAGGTAATCTTGAGGAAATTAAAAAGTTGCAGATAATTAGTTTTTTAAATTCATTGAATATTTTTTTTTTCAAAGATTTATTGTAAACTTTTTTTTAGGACGTTGGTGTGAAAACTCTTCAGCTTTTGGATTCCCAGTTTCAGTGGGATAATCTACAGAAATCACAGTTTTATAAGGTTTACTTTATAGAATATCTGGCTCACATATTCATCATTGCTTTAACTGCAAACAATATTTTTTAGAATTTTAAGGGGTTAATATGATCTGTTTAAACAGTGGTAACCAGAAAGCAGTGGAATAATTGTCAAATTTGAAACTAATTTATCTGAAAAGATGATTTCCGAAGTCAAACATTAGTGCGGTGACTCCCAGAATCAAGCAGCTGTCACTGTAGATATCCAGATCAAGCAGCTGTCACAGTAGATATTTAGATCAAGCAGCTGTCACAGTAGATATTTAGATCAAGCAGCTGTCACTGTAGATATCCAGATCAAGCAGCTGTCACTGTAGATATCCAGATCAAGCGTTATAGATTAACGCCATTTTAAACCAAAGGTTTTGAGCTTTGGACATTTTCAGAGCTTCAAATTACAATATGTTATTAAGGAGATGACTATGGTTCCACATGTTTTGGTTATCACTGTAACAGGGATAGTTCTTTTGAAAAAATAATTTTCAACAATTTGGGGTAAAAATTTTTTTTTTTAAAATTCTTTCACAAATCATATATTTTAGCCATTTTAGCGAAAAAAAAACAACTTTAAAACAGATCTAACCTACTAGACTAAAGGGAAAACTAATGATTTTTTATCAATAATATAAACCCGGCCCTACATGCACTTCAATCCGTATTGTAGGGTTTCCAACGCAGGTGGATATTACTCGCTCGCAATTCCGATCGGAAACCCTAACTTTATTCTGTATTGTAGGGTCTACCAGGAGTACTCCCCCAGCTCCCCCACCGTGTTGCTCTACATCGAGTCTACCCCTGTCTAGCCAAGGAACTACGCAAACTCTTTAATTTTATTTTTATTCAGTTTAACCTAGAACATCGAAAGAGGAAAAATATGCAGTCTAAAAGCTTAATTTAAATCAATATTTAGATCAAAACTCGTCTTAATTGTATTGATTGAATCGCCTACCACCGTAGTAAAACTATCTGCATTGTAACAATATCAAATATACTTATGTATTGCTATAATGTCGTCTTTCTATTCCGCAGTTTTTTGGTTCTCACTGTAAACTAAAGTTTGACTGTTTACCATGTGTCAGGAGTTTGTAAACAATTCTATGGTTCCCTTTGTACTTCCTACAGCTATTCAGGTAACGGAGTCATAAAAACTCACAATATTTTCTTTTTTTATGGGTTGTTGTTTTTTTCTAAATTAGTCATCCATTGAAAAAGATATTAATTTATCTTGCAATTTTTTTGCGTGGGTCGATAACGTTTTTTTGAAGATAACAAAAATGAAGTGATTTTTGGGAGAAGTAAATGGAGTTTAAATGAAAAACTATCAAAAAACTAAATCTGAATAAGTTTTTTGTTGAGCAACCACGATATAGGGGTAGCATTGAAGCAATTGCCCCCCCACAAAGCTTAGAAAATGCCATTATTAGAGATACAATAGCCTGTAAAGACTATAGATAAAACACGAAAATCTTTAGTTTTCACAAAACCTCTTAAAACCAACTAAATAGAACTACTCCCGTGCACCGTGCAAGCTGGAGGATGAGTACAAACAGCTCAGGGGCGTATTTAGGGGGGGGGGCTATGGGGACTAAGCCCCCTTTAATTATTTTGGAAGAAACTATTTATCCCTGTGTATGTATTTCAGGCCTGCTGGACCGTCAAGCGTTAAAAACAGCTTTTCTACCGAGAATTAAAAAAGTAAAGTTTAAAAGTTATATTTTAATGAAATAAATTATAAAAGCACTTTCTTTTAAATAAAAGAAAGTAAGGCGAGAATTTGTTATCCAAATTCTATTCATTTATTCAAATTCACATTTTTTTCTTTCAATTTTTTAAAAATTCGTTTTTTTTATATCCACGTTCAATGCCGGGCACTTGAGCTAGTTTTATGATATTGTAGGTTTGTATATCTACCCGGCTACTCAGTGTTCGGGTCAACTCATTGATCTGTCTGGGTAAACTTCTTGAGTACCTGGACAAGTGGCAGGTGAGGCTGCTGGGTGTATATTTTTACAAACTGAAAAATTGGAAATCAAAAGTCAGGTTACTTTATCTTTTTACCCAACATTTTATTTTTCGCTCTAAAAATCATATGATTTCCCCAATTAAAGGAAAAAGACACTTTTTTATCTGACCTTACCATACCTAACTTCTGGGGGAAAATATTATTTTTAATACGGGGTGGGTAAAGATATTTCAAGAAAATATACACCCCTGTAAAGCGCACTGTACTAGGACCGTAACTGTATCCCCCGACATGTTCAACCCTCCGTTTGCCTTGGTTATTAGTTACTACAATATATTTTATATTGCAATAGAACAATAAACAACAAAGAAATAGTTAGTTTTTACCTGTTAGTTTTTACCTGTCCTTAGAAAGTTCATGATTTTTAAATTATTTTTTTTAATAATTTTAAAGGACAGATAAAAAATTCCATCTGTTCCTTCTAATTTCCAAAATTCGGAATGATTTATCAAGATTTTGTGTTTTTAGGTCATTGATGAAGTAATTCCTATGTTTTCACAAATTCCTTCCAGGGTAAGAAAAAAACTAGTTTTAGCAAGAAAATTTTCATTTAAAGGGTCTTTAAAAAATTTCAAAGGAGGTTTTTCTTTTAATGTGACTTGTGCTTTTTTGCTGCAGGAAAACAATGGAAGAGAATTTCAGAATTAAATACTTTTCCAGCCAGAAAAGCGATGTAAACTTCCACAATCACGATATTGATCAGATCTAAGTTGTGAATCGGACATGCCCCTTTTTTAAATTATTCCATACTCCTTGGATTTGCCTCAAACTTTGATTGGGGAACCCGGGAGAACCACGGGAATGTTCCTAGCTTGAGATTTTATGTTGAGTGGGTCCACTTTTACAGGGAAAAATAGCTCAGTGTTCCTTAAGTGCAAAAAAGTTTATTTTGGTATTGCGGAGGAAATTCAACTTGTTCCTGGTTCTCATGCATGAGGGTGATTTACCGACAAAAGGTCAAACGACACAGGGTCAAACGACAAAGGGTCAAACGACAAAAGGTCAAAATGATAAAAATATTTTTTGATATGAATCATAGGAAACTCGCAACCCTCCTATCAATTTTGTACATGGATCTTATATGTTAGACATGGATATAATTGAACATGTGGCCGCAGCGCTCGGCCCCCTAGCCTGTCCTAGCCGCAGCGCTCGGCCCAGAAAGTGTCTTAACTAACCTAACCCGTGGCCGCAGCACTTGGCCCCCTAGCCTGTCCTAACCGCAGCGCTCGGAACAGAGAGTGTCTTAACCTAACCTAACCCTAAATAATAATAAATAAATACTAAATGTAACAGATGTCAAAATTTCAAAAAAAACTTGCCCCTTTGTCGCATTTTTTGACCCTTTGTCGTTTTACCCTTTGTCGCGCTTTTGACCCTTTGTCGTTTGACCCAGTGTCGTTTGACCCTTTGTCGTTTGACCCTGTGTCGTTTGACCCTTTGTCGGTGAACCATGAGGGTGATTGGAAACAAGTTTCCGTCAAATCATATCACTCCGTCCTGGTGAGATATTGAGGTTTTTTCTAAGAAATACCCTGTACAACTGGAGACACCTTTTAAATGCTTGGTAACTTTTTTCTGTTAAAGGTTTTCCATTAATTTCTTTTCCCATACCTTTCTGCATGTATTACCTTTACAATATAAATTTTCTCAAGGCTGTACATTCAAGAACGTTTAGCTACCCATTTTACATGAACAAGTTGAATTAGCTCCGCAAACCCAAAATAAACTTTTTTGCTCTTAAGGAACACAGTGAGCTAAAATCGTAATTAAAACCAAGCGCGGGTAAACGGCGGGAGTAAATATGAGTACCCTGGGCAACGCACGGTTCTCAAGCTAGAATATAGATTGTAGTTAATTTTACCTAAATTATTTACTGTATAATCTTGAAGGAGCCTGCTGTTATAATGGGTATGATTGGAATTTACAAGATCTCGCTAAACAGCTCAAAACTGGGGTTCAGCAAGGAGGTTCTGGCAAGCAAGGTAGAGTTTAGAAAGAGTTTATTTTTATCAAGTTTTGTCTTTTGTGATAGTAATATAGGGTTACCCTCTCGAATTGTGCGTCTTTAGAGACAACTGCAAAGAATTTTTTCAATCTTTTTGTTTTAATTCATGGTTCCTTGGGACCGTAAACTAGTCAATCCATCTAAAGACTATAACTAAGGCAGAATCTCAAGTTCAAACCTCAAATCGTTATATTTAAGGAACTTTAGGTCGTCAATAAGTTCTTATCCTTTGTAGGTAACCCTGTCGAGAGATAAATTATTGATTTGTTATCTCTGCAGTTTGTGCATTAAAGAATGCTTTTATTTAAATCTGTGTTTATATTTTATGCTTTAATATTGTTTATTGTTGAAAATTTGAAAAGTTGGACGAAAGCGGTCTTATGGCAGAGGCAAAACCCCTTTGTTTAGAAGGGATCGGTATGACGTCCCCAGGCTAGAATAGGGAGCTGTGGAACGATTTAATTTGATTTTAAATTAAAAAGTGAGAAAATATCTGTGAGAAATATGAAAATATATTATTCTTTTTCAGGTTTTACCCTTTTTAATTCCGTTGAGTGTAGAAAACGGTCTAACTGTAAAACAATATGATTCTATCTGCGAACTCATTAAAGATATTTACAACTCTACAGTACAACTCTACAGTACAACTCTACAGTACAATGTATTATTGTACTTTAAATTATTAAAGGGTTGAAAGTGAGCATAGAAATAAATTACAGCAGCTCAATTCTCTTGAAGAAGATCACAAAAAATCATTCCAGGTATTTATAAAATGTTCTTATTTTTAAAGGACTGCATTCTTACAATAATTGTACATAACCGTACAATTCCTTTCAAACCTGTTTCTCATAAGATACAGAGGGCAAAACTTAAAAGAAATTTACCGGGTATCCCAAACCAAACCTGGCCACGAAACCAGGTTAGCTCTCTTAAGTCTGGGTTTGAGTTTCGTAAGGGTTTCGGGAAACTCCGGAAACTTTTCAAGTGCGTAGCAGCTTTATTCATAAAACACCACAGCTGGAGACTCCAACGACAGCATATTTTAACCCAGTTTCCTAGAGTTTCAAAATACGTTTTAAGAACATGAAACCCGAACTCTGCCAAACCCGGGTTTCAGGAAACCGGGTATCGTAGCGAGTTTTATAATTTTCTTAAGTTTTGCACTCAGAGGGTAACGTCACTTTTTTTTGGATAGTGATTACAGTTCTCTGAAGGTTGCAAGCCTTCACGCAAAAATTAATTCGAATTTGAATAATTACTTTTCAATAGCTGAAGCTAAAAACAAGTGCTTTTAATTTCTAGGGCTACACAAAAGTGTAAGTGAGTTAATGCTGTAAACTTCAACGCCAACCCAGTCCTGATTATAGCGTGAATTAAAAATTTAGGTTGAATTCCGTGGACATTCGAATAAATAACCAATTTAACCATTAAGATAATAAACAAAAGATTCAAAAAATGAGGATAGACGCAAAACAGTTTTGACCTTGCAGGTTGGATTGCCGGCCGGTCAACTAGTCTCAGCTCCGACTCTCTCTCAGACTTCAGAAATGGATTCTATGTTCTCCGGGCTCGGGCTTGGGTCCTACCTATCCAAGGTCACACCAGGAGTAAATATTTTTAAGAATACTAATGTTTTTCTTTTTTTTGGGGGGGGGGGCGCGAAATTTCCCTTCATTATGATATTTATTTCTCAAAAGTTAAAATTCAAAGATCAAAAGCCTCAAAAATTTAAAACTAATGCCTATGGACCAGGGGGGTCTAGAATTATTTCGACGATGGGTTAGGATAATTTTTATTTACAGTTTACTTTTGCTTTTGCGGGAATATATTTATAAAAAATAATAAAATTTCTGGGCATTTCGAAAAGTTACCTCTAAGTTGTTAAGCCGTTTAAAACTTTTTTCATAATTTTCTTTCCGACAGTTTCCGTTTTTATACCGAATATTTTTTCATTTCTCTGTTTTATTTCTAATATGGCACTTCATTCCTCAACTAGTAAATTCATGTCGAGTTTGGGGGGTGGAAAGTAGGACTCCCTAACAGCATGATTTGATTAAAAATAATGATTTATTTTATTAGGAAAGCTGTAGTCTAGATGATACCCTGAATAAAAATAGATCCAGTGTTAGCCCTATACCTAAAGTACTTGGAGTACAAACAAATCAATCCCAGGCCTTATCCCTCCAAGAGAAGCAAAGGTATTATACTTACTCCACAAATTTGTCGCTTTTTTTACTGAAAAATTAAACATTTGGCTCAAATAATGTATATGAAGATGATGTAAAAATCCTTTTTTTCAGAAGTTTTGGGTTATTTTTTAATAAAAATTCCCTTTTTAAAACATTTTAATGTTTTCGAATAATCTTTAAATAATCCTCCGACAGAGATATACTTCTGTTTGCAGAATGCTTCAAGAACAAGAATCTTTGCAGAGGAATCATGGAAAACATACTTCAACTCCTTTTCCTACTCCTAATCCTACTCTTAGTTCAATGGTACCTAGATCAACTCACAACCAAACTAACCACATCAACCAGCTTTCAGATTCGTTGGTTAAAAAATCTCTCAGTATGAACTCATTTCCGACAACAACAAACAACTTTCCGACATCAACAAACTTTCCGATATCAACAAACAATTTTCCGACATCAACAAACAATTTTCCTACTTCAACAAACAATTTCCCAGCGGCAACAAACAATTTTTCCATAAACAATATTTTTCAGCCAAATACTGGAGTTTCTCAAGGTATGTTTTCCTTTGATTGTAATCAAATTTTTATTTTTCTAAAATTGTAATAATTCTATTTTCCAACTGAGTGATTTTGGAATTAATCACAAATGTTTTGTTCATTATTGCAGTAGTCTACTATTCAGTATATTAAGATTAAATTTTAAAAGAAAATTCTTACGTTGTAGGTTTAGGTAGCAGTATTGCATGGGGTCAGTCTAATCAACAAACAACAAACTTATCCTCCACTATGGGGAACAGTATAAGCAACAACTCCATGTTCCTTGGCTCCAACAACAACTTCATGGGATTCCAGTCTAATCCCGCTCAATCAGGTAACCCCCCTATCAACGATCTTCTCGGATAATCAGCGATCCTTTGAGATAATCAACGATCTTCTCGGATAATCAGCGATCCTTTGAGATAATCAACGATCTTCTCGGATAATCAGCGATTCTTTGAGATAATCAACGATCTTCTCGGATAATCAACGATTTGTTAAGAAAATAAGCGATCATCTAAGGAAATCATTTTAAGATCAAGTATCTTAAGAAAAATTTAAACTTTTAAAGAAACAAAGATCTTAAATTCATAAATAGTTTCCCACATTCCTTTATACACTGATCATTGATCAGTGATCAGTGATCAAACAATTAAATATATATTATACAAAACTTGTTTAAAAAATCTAGCAGGTTTTGTGTTATCAGCTATTCGGTTGTAACTCCCCTGTCATCGATAATGATGATAATGAATTATTATTAATAATATTGTTATTGCTAAACTTCAAGAAACTATAAGCGTAATTTTAAGGAACCCTTCATGCAAAAATACTAATGCTCGATTCACAACGGTGTCCTTAAACCTTGTCAAATCAGGTATGATTATGAATTACATATTAAGGTATATAAAAAGTGACTTGCGCATTTCTACTGCAAGAAACTTAGGGGAACCAATCATTTTAAATCTATAAAAACGACATTATCTGCAACATTTTTTATCCGATATAGGGTTCCAAGAGTACCGTTGTGAATCCGGCATTGATATTTTGCTTAGTGCGTCTCTTTAAAGAAATGTTTCCTACTAACAAATAAATGTGATACTTATATTTTTATTTTTTGACGACAATTTTATTTTTTTTAATGTAACAGCTTGAACCTTGATTTATTTATTGCATTTTAAATTTATCTTTAATGTTTATCAATAATATGTGTGCAATTTTACATCATGTAAATTTAGATTTTATCCCTAAAATGTTACATTAACTATATGTTCAAATGAAATGATGAAATATATGTTTAGTTGATAAATGAACATGTAAATTTGACGGTTAACAAAAGTTTCTGGATGGTTGGCTTAAAATAAAGTATAGGCTTCCAGGCGCCCATCTTCGATTTTACTTTTAAATGTCACTCCACCTTTTTTATGGCAAATTTTTAAAATCCTTTCCATACAGAAACCTTCCCTCTGATCATGCGAGGTCCCACACAAATTTGAGTCTGATCCGTTTAGCCGTTTTGAAGTTTATTGGAACCAAAGTAACAGACAGACAAGCAAAGTATTTGAATTATCACATGAAAAGTTTTCTCATAAAGGACAAGACTTTACAAGATCTGAAGACCTAAGTTCAAGATGACACTGTGTGTGATTGTTCTAACTTATTAAAAAAATGCTAAATTTTAGTTTTTCCATTTTGTCACTGCAACATATATCCGCAAACCACTTAATCGAAACCATAATAGAGAATAAACAAAATATAAGAAAATTAAGAATATTTTCTTTGTCCTATGGTTTCAAAAACGCCAGCTCAAATCATGAAACATTGAATAGAGTTAGGGAACCAACCATATTTGAGCCCCGGCTCAAATTCTTTAAATTCGGCCTCAGGTAATAAAAATAGTTCCAATATTACGATTCTTATAATTAATCAAGTTTTGGTATAGTTTAACGGTGGATACCTGTTTGAACTACAGTCGTTAGAACTATTGTTCATTTGAACTAATGACATGACGTCATATCCTGTAGTTCAAAGCAACACACTACTTGCTCGTAAGAACTATAATTTACCTATAATTTCAGTTTTCAAATTTTGTTATAATTCGAATGAATTGTTAGCAAACAATTAAAGATATAGTTAAAACAATTACAAAGAAAATAAAAATAGTTCAAATTAACAAAAAAGTTCAAAAATATTTCTAAATGAACACGAATTTTTTTTTAAATAACCCAGAAAATTGTTAACACGTGTGTATTAATTAAGGTTAAGTTAGGCTAAGAGCTATTTCTGGGCAGAGCGCTGCGAGTAGGACAGTCTAGGGGGCCGGTTCAAATGAACTAAAAAATAAACTTCAAATGTATGTATTAGTTAGGTTAGGTTAAGACGTAGTAGTTTAAACAAACAATAATTCGAATGAATGACAGTCCAGTTTAAACCATATTTGGATTTTAATCGCATGGAGCTCTTTATAGCCACATATTTCATGACAAATTAATTAGTTCTACAATTACTGAGATTAAGTGTATTAGTATAAAACCCTTATAATTGTTTTAGATGTTTCTAAAGGTTTGGGTTACAGTGCAATATAATAACGGTTTCTAAAATAAAAATATGAAATCCGCAAACCACAGAAAATCGCGGAAATTTGTCAAAACATTGAAAAATATTTAAATGCCCCTTGCAATCATAGATTTTCTTTATTACAACAGCCATCCCGTTAATTATATTAAAGGGGCAGTAAGCGTAATATCAAGCGACACACCATCCAAAGATGACAATGCCCGATAAACATAGTTACCCTTTACTGAAGTATAAATGCGCATATCACATTTGTGAAGAAACCACAAAGAAAATACTACGTTTCTTTTGAAATTTAAAAACATTGATATTTAATTAATTTTTTATCAGAAAAATGTTTCGAGGTAGGGTAAATAGAAAATTGCCATCCCTGCATAGAGGGTAAATTGAAAATACGCTTACAGTAAATCTACCCAAGGAAAAAAGTATTTTAGTTACATTGATTTTGCTTTCACAATTTTAAATTGACAATTTTTAAAATAGTTTTGATCGTCTTTGAAAGTTGGATAAACTTTTTTTTTTAACCAAAATATAAAAAAGGCAGCGGCCAATCTGTGTTACCGAGAATGCCGCAATGAATTATAAGACAGAGAAAAAGCCAGCTCTAGCCGCGGCGCTCGGCCCCCGAGTCTGTCCTAGCCGCGGCGCGCAGCACAGAAAGTGTCTAAACCTAACCTTACCCTAAAATATATACTAATCTCTCTTTTAATTCATTGCGGCATTCATGTAACAGAGTTTGAACGCTACCTAAAAAATAAGGATATAGTGAGTGTAGGTGCACACTCTATTATCAGTCTTCAATCTTGCACAATAAAACAAATATTTATTCATTTGAAACTTTTATTGAATAGAAAAACATAAGTGAAAAAACAGATTAGAGGTTCAACTTCATGATGCAACACCCACACAGCTCCAAAAACTGAACATACAAGATAAAGTGAAATTATCTATCAATATATTTATATTTATCAACATTAAAGGGGTAGTTTGCCCAAAATTATCTCATTCAAAATTAAAAGGGAAACTTCTTAGTAATTGTCAAATTATGTATCGTACAGTGATCTGAAATAGAAAGACGACTTTATAGCAATGCTCAAGGGTATTTGATGTTGTTACAAAGAAAATAGTTTTTGCTAAACACTGATCACTATTTAAGTTAAATGGGTCTGTTTACACTGCACAATTGTTGTGTCCCATGCTACTAGGAATTTTTAAAGTTATAACTTGAGCGCAAAAGTCGTCTTCCAATTCCAGAGTTTTCAATTTATAATTGAATCATATACCCTAGATTCTTAAAAATTTACGAAATTAAAGCATTAAAATCGAAAATTACAACACTTACGTATTCCGCATAAAGGTGTAATCTCGAGTTTGAAAAAATTTGATTTTACTGTAGATTATTAATAATGAAGATCGTCGGAAAGAAAACGCAAAAAGCAATCGGTCAATTTACACGATATAACATAATCGCTTTAAATCAACTTTTTCCATATAAACCGCGTTGTAGAATCTTTAACCTTACTTCCGGCCTCTGGTTTTTGTGTAAAAATTAAAGGCATAAATAAAAATTAAAATTATTTAATATCAGCTGGGGGACACTTGTTACAATGCAATTTTATGAAATTTTCGTGCTCAAATTAACTAAATGGACTTATAAAAATAGTAATTAAATTACATAATTATTTTATATTAAAGAAAAATCTTAAAAACTGAATTTAACGAAATTCTATTCACTAGTAATTCTATTCACTAGGAGTTCTATTCACTAGGAGTTCTATTCACTAGGAGTTCTATTCACTAGGAGTTCTATTCACTAGGAATTATATTCACTAGGAGTTCTATTCACTAGGAGTTCTATTCACTAGGAGTTCTATCCACTAGTAATTCTATTCACTAGGAATTCTATTCACTAGGAATTCTATTCACTAGGAATTATATTCACTTGTAATTCAATTCACTAGGAATAATGTTCACTAGGAATTCTGTTCACTAGGAATTCTATTCACTAGGAGTTCTATTCACTAGTAATTCTATTCACTAGAAATTCTATTCACTAGGAGTTCTATTCACTAGGAGTTCTATTCACGAGGAATTCTATTCACGAGGAATTCTGTTCACTAGGAGTTCTATTCACTAGGAGTTCTATTCACTAGAAATTCTATTCACTAGAAATTCTTTTTACTAGGAGTTCTATTCACTAGGAGTCCTATTCACTAGTAATTCTATTCACTAGGAATTCTGTTCACTAGGAGTTCTATTCACTAGAAATTCTATTCACTAGGAGTTCTATTCACTAGGAGTTCTATTCACTAGGAATTCTATTCACTAGGAATTCTATTCACTAGGAATTCTATTCACTAGGAGTTTTATTCACTAGGAGTTCTATTCACTCGTAATTCTATTCACTAGAAATTCTATTCACTAGGAGTTATATTCACTAGGAATTCTATTCACTATGAGTTCTATTCACTAGGAATTCTATCCACGAGGAGTTCTATTCACTAGGAATTCTATTCACTAGAAATTCTATTCACTAGGAGTTCTATTCACAAGGAGTTCTATTCACTAGTAATTCTATTCACTAGAAATTCTATTCACTAGGAATTCTATTCACTAGGAATTCTGTTCACTAGGAATTCTATTCACAAGGAATTCTATTCACTAGGAGTTCTATTCACTAGGAATTCTATTCACTAGGAACTCTATTCACTAGGAATTCGATTCACTAGGAATTTTGTTCACTACGAATTCTATTCACTAAGAATTCTGTTCACTAGGAATAAAAATGATTGGTCTCAATATTTAACACGAGTTAAATCAAACTGAACGAGTTAACCTGACCTAAATAAGTTAAACTTGACTAAATAAGTTAAACTGTTTAGTGGTTTAAACTAACCTGGATTTCAAAGCCTTGAATTAGAAGCAATGTAGTGGTATAAAACCACCAGAAGGAATAGGGTAACACCTAATAATACAAAATATAATAAAGTACAATTTAATTTTTTTTTATTTATTTGGAATCTACGCATTTTCTGTAAAAGTCAACATATTTAACTTAGAAAACTAATAAACCCCGTATTTTATCGAGTTCTCCAATCAAAATTTGAGGCAAATCAAATCGGTTCAGGGTTTATGAGTTATGATCGGACACCCAAGTAGACAGCCAATAGATAGATGACATTTTACTGATTGGAAGGAATGCCATAGGTGTCCGTCTTTAAGATAAAAAAATGTATTTCAATGTTCAATATTCACTTTTTTTGTTGGATTTATATAGAAAAGAAGTTTAAAGAAATAAACAAAATCTTAATTCACAAGTATGATTGTTTGTTGTTATTTTGATAGGTCATTAAAAATTAATAATCTCATTAAAATCTTTAATTTATACAACTTATGCAATTGTAGGACCTTAGGCTTTACTTTAAAAAAAGTGAAACTCAATTGTACCCTTGAAAACGTTGTCGGATCAAGTACGTATTAAATATCAATGTTTATGATTTTCAAAATTTATTGTTTACAATGGTGGGTTCTCTGCAAAAGTGACTTGCGCATTTCTACTCTAAGAAAACATAGGAAATAGGACTAATAAAATTTTAACACTTTTGAACTAGAAAAAGGACCAATTCTTTCACATTATTGAGCGACAATAGTTTTAAAGGTACCATTGTAAATCGGACATTGCCATCTTTGCATCGAGTGTCACTTGAAATTACGCTTACAGTCCCTTTAAAACATGGCTTACAAGGATTAGAAAGACGTTTTCAACAATAAGTTAAAAACAATATCTGATAAAGAGAGAAAAGAAAATTATTAATATGGGTATAAAAATATCCGCCTAATACACCGAGTTCATAAACGTTAAAATCATAAAAATTAGTTTTCAGCCTTCAAATGTACATTCAGTGTTTCGAGACGCATCTTGGCGATTCCCAATTCAACATGTAAAAAACTTTAGCTTAATATTTATAATAATGGGATTCAGTGTGAAAGAACAATGAAAATCTCTTCAAATTCTGAAATAGCTTACCCAACATATTCGCAAATATTGCCAGCTGAACGTCGGTCACCATTTTCAGTCTGGAAATAAATTTTTTAAAAGTAAATATTATAAAAATGGGAACTGTACTCTGTTCCGTAAACTGTACTTCTTAACTGTGTACTGCACTGTACCGGGTACGGTAAAACTTGCTGAATACTGTACACTGAACTGTGAAATGTACACTTAGCTGTGTAGTTTGCACTGAATTGGGTACAGTTTAATTTGTTGTGTACTGTGCACTGAACGGTGAACTGTACACTACTGTACATGTAACTGTGAACTGTACAATAAACGGTATACAATACACTAAACTGTATAATGTTGACAAACATTTGAACAATTTACAATCTTGTTGTGCTGAGTGTTTATGGGGCAAAACAAGGTCAAAGTTTAAATAATTTTTGTGAGAAAAAATTAGAGTGAGAAAATTTTTATTTTAAATTCTCAAATTTGTCTCAAGTGGACTTTTCCTGATTATTAAAAACATTTTCTAAGTTCAGTATAAAAAATAAATGTCAGGAAGGGGTTGTGAAATTTCTAATGTCGAAAAAAAAACTAAAAATGTCAAAAAAAAATCTTTTAATAAACTAGCAAAAAATTAACACGAAAAACATTTAGTATATATAAAAGTAAAATTTTCAAATATAAAATAAACATCTATGTACTGTACTGTACTGTACTGTACTGTACTGTACTGTACTGTACTGTACTGTACTGTACTGTACTGTACTGTACTGTACTGCACTGTACTGTACTGTACTGTTAAACATTATGTACACTGTACAGGCACTCAAGGTGTTTGAAGAGAAAAAGCATGAAAGCAAGTTTAAGTTTATGGATTTGTTGCTCAAGACCAACTATTCAAAAGTCTACACATAAGTAAGATGAGAGAAAAATCACACTTTTTTAAAACAAATAAAGTCAAAAACGCACAATAAACATTGATCTAAAAAGATTCCTCTAAAAGAGGATTTATTTTTACCCCCCCCCCCCTCTTACACTCCCATTAAAGGAAAAATGTTGATGCTAGTACTGTTAAAAAAAATTAAGGGGGGGATGGTGATGGCGTTACTACTGCTGGCAAAAAATATAAAAAAATGCGCCAAGTTAGGAAATTAAAAATGGCGGCTGATACAAAACAAATTGGCGCTTGTGCTAGCACTGAAATGGATTCCACTTGGCTAAAGTCCGTTAAACCAGATCACAGATAATAGTTTAGATTCATCTTTGTATTTAGCTCAGTTTTCCTAGTTCGAACTTCTTTAGGATCTCGGTAGCGCTGAAGATACAAGAGTCGATGATCCCGGCCACGGTGAAGGTTCCGCCGACGATTGCACAGATGGTGGTCAGGAAGTGGTAAAGTGGTGGCCGGTCCTCGTGATAGCGGACAGTTATAGGGTTCAAATCGTATCTAAAAATATTACGAGTTAAAGCATAGAAATGTTTGTATAGGAAAATTAAAAAGGAAAGGATCAGAGCTGAAAACTTTAGAATCTCGATCACTTGATCTGAGTATCCAATGGACATACTTTGATTTTTCTTCTTATACTGTTCTTTCTTGAATATAGTAGAGAAAAATCAAAAACCGGTTTTTAAAATTAGAGAGTTCCTCCAGCTTCTGTATATTAATCTTAAATGGCGCGCAAAATTTCAAATTTATCGGCTTTAATATACGCGACTCTGATTGGTTGAATTTTATACACTTTTTAGGTAACAAGTGCAAGACTAGGTTAGTCTCGATATTAAGAAAAAGAGAGGATCAAGCATTAATCTCTATATCCACCATTCTAAAGTTTTCAGCTCAGGCGAAACAAAATAAGTTTGTTAAGTGCAGAATTAAGTAAAAAAGATTGCAACGAAAAAGCTGGGTGAGAGTTTAAAAGAGACTGTCGATCCAATTTTCAAGTGACCCAACTGACCCTCAATTTATAGCATAAATGCCGGATTCACATAATTACCTTTCAGTCCTTTATCGGATTGCAAATTTTTAATGTCTATGCTGCATACGTCCGTAAGTAATTTATCGGATAGAACATAAAGAATGCTAGATGATTTTCAGTCAGACAAAGGTTTCACGGACACCGCTGTGAATCAGGAATAAAACAAATGATGGATAATTGTAAGTTCGCCGACAATCCCTTTAGAACTAGAATTTTTTTAAATGGGACATTAGTAAATAAACTTCAGACTTTTAAGTAATCTACTTTTTCATGAACCTTTTACACCAGTTTCTGTGAATAAAAACATAGAGATGCAGGTTTCCTTTTATGTTTACATTTACAACCTGTTTTCTTGATGAATGTATTAACTGTTGATACGGAAGAAATATGAGTTTAAAAACAAGATTATAAAACCTCACAATCTGCTTTAGAATTATCATTTATAATGGCTTATTGGATGAATTTTAAAATGAAGAAAATTGTTATTTTTTACTTTTATTAAAGAGTGGTTACTGTTTACTGTTAGTGTTATTAAAGACAATCTTACAGTTTTTCAACTTTACTATTTTTTAAAAAATTGTTGAAAAATAAGTTAAATGTTTAGGATTGTATGCAATTTGAAATAGTCTTTTCTTTTGATTAAAAACCGATTCCAATTGAACACCGGCTTAAATCTCTAAACACTGAATACAATTTCAGGTGGAACCAACCATGTTTGAGCCGCATCTCAAATTTGAGACGCTGCTTAGGTTCTTTAAATTCGGCCATGGGTTATATTTTCTGTAGGGAGAGGGGTTTGTCTTTAAGAAACAGTAATAATGAAAATGGGCCTTCACCAATCAAACTTCTTTTTGAATAATTTTCCTAAAAATTAATTCGGTCAAAATACAGCACAAAAAAAAACTTAAATTTTGGGCTCCACTTGCAGAACTTTGAAACATATGAGGAGGGAGCAGGGAGTAAAGAATAGAAGGGAGATATAACTGACGCGGTACCATATGATACATACTTTGCAGGCGGGCACTTCATTTGAATAAGAAATATTTGTCCGATGTACAATGTACATTTACCGCGTATACAATAACCTATTCTAAATATTTCTTATACAAAAGGAGTACCGTTCGCGTAAGTTATATCTCCCTTCCATTCCTCACTCCCTGGGAGGGAGGCGATGTTTAAAATAAGGGTCTGTAGTAAATATCGACCCCTGAAGGAATATACCTGAACCAGAGAGCAGGAATAACCCTGCCTCCGTGTCCAAAAGATATATGGGATCTGTACGCGTATGTATATTGGAAAGCGGTCAGCTTAAATCCATTCAAATCCTGAAAGTAGAATATTAATGAGTTCTTTTGAATTTATAAAAAAACTTAAAATTTAACGGATATCATAAGTAAAATTTATGTAAACTAGGCTTTTAGGGCGCTTCGCCCCCATCTTCTATTTAAATTGTGAACATGATCTTTTTGTTTACATTTAAAACAAAGAAGAAAAAATTAAAATTCGCGGATTTTCAAGAATTTAATTTTTTTACATAATTAAAAACCTTAAAAACGCATTTTTAAAAAAATTTTATCATTCATAAACCTTCCCTGTGGTCACGTGATGTCCCACAAAAAATTTGGGCCCGATCGGTTCAGCCATTTTGACGTTTATTGGATACAGACAGACAGACAAAAAAACAGACAAGCCAAATTTATATATTGATAAAGAATTAATTTGGAATTTCAATTGCTTAGGGACAAAACTTTGTGTTAATCAATAATTAAGAAAAATAATTAAAAAAATGTCTGAACCTAATGCAATAAAATGCATTTGTAATCTGAGCTTGATAAACAGCATAAAAATTTAAATGTTGACGAAAAAACATCTTGCCTCGTATGTAGTTGGAACTATTCTCATAATATATTCATGAGACTCCAAACTGTTCCCATCCAGCCTGCTCCTGCCCCCGAGAGGGTTAAAGCTGCTGCGAATGTTCTTGGCGCTGATTTTGCGGATTTTACTGCCAAATGAGATTTCGTGGATTTCATGCGCAAAATCGTACTGGTCCGGCTGGACATCTACTGAGTGTGTGGAGAGGTGAAAGTTCCCAGGAACTTTGTTTACCTGGGGAAAAATAAGTCAACCTTTTTTCCCAAAATATTTCCATTTTAGTATTTTATCATTGGGTTCCAATTAAATTATTCAGACGGAGGAAAGCCACACTATTAACGGAATCAAATCTCACATGAAAGTAAAATGGTTCTTTCGAGAATTGTAGATGGCACTTAAAATTACGTTGACCATTAAATTCGAAGCTTGGTTTTAATTGCGAAATAACTTAATTTAATTTTTACCTGAAATTTAGCCTCAAATAGGCAGCCAGTATCTCCTAGAGGGGTTTTTACAGTGTTTTCTATAAAACCTACTTCATGCCGCCCTTGATCGTCCTAGTTGTAAAGTTGTTTCATTTTAAGCAATACGTACAGTTGTTTAAATTTTAGGCATTTTAGTTGTTTATATTTTAAGCAGTACGTACAGTTGTTGAAAATTTAGGCATTTCAGTTGCTTATATTTTAAGCAGTACGTACAGTTGTTGAAATTTTAAGCATTTCAGTTGTTTATATTTTAAGCAGTACGTACAGTTGTTGAAATTTTAAGCATTTTAGTTGTTTATATTTTAAGCAGTACGTACAGTTGTTGAAAATTTAGGCATTTCAGTTGCTTATATTTTAAGCAGTACGCACAGTTGTTGAAAATTTAGGCATTTCAGTTGCTTATATTTTAAGCAGTACGCACAGTTGTTGAAATTTTAAGCATTTCAGTAGTTTATATTTTAAGCAGTACAGTTGTTTAAATTTCAGGCAGTACAGCTTTGATTGTATTTTAAACAGTATAGCTAATAACATCATAAGCAGTACAGTTGTTTATATTTAAAGCAGTTCATTTAATATTTAAAGCAGTACAGTTGATTATACTTTTGACAGCACAGCTGTTTATACTTGACCAGTTGTTTTTCATTATAACTTAAACCGTACAGTTACATTTTAACAGTACAATATTTTTTTAAACTTGATTTTTAGTTAATTCCAAATTAGTTCAATATACCTGAATATCTATTCCTAAAAACTCACAGCGCATGTTAGGGATACTCACGTTTATTCGAACTGGAATCCTAAAGGTATTATTAATAAATTATGTTCTATGGTGTGCACTGTATATTTTCATGAAAACTCATTCATCCCCTCCCTCCATCTTTAAAAAAAAGTTTCTACAGAATGGGTATTTCTTTTTTTTTTGGGGGGGGGGGTTGCTGAATTTGTGAAGATAAATGATTTACTTTTAGTACAACCCCAAAACAAATTCAGTTTTGTAAATGATTTTTTTTATTATCGTTTAGAATAGCGAGCGCCAAAAGAAACATAATTTTAACATAATTTTAACATTTCGTAAAAAATCATTAAAAAATCCTTTATTCAGAGAAATATGATTTCTAATTTTACCTTTCTGTTGGATCGTTATTCTCGACAATAAGTTCGGATTTGATGTCTGGAGATATGAACCATAGCAGTTCAACAAATAACATGGAAGCGATAAATATGCAGCAACAGATAGAAACAATAGCACCGGTGGTAGTAGGCTGAAAACAAAAACATGATGTAATGAATAAAAATAAAAGTAATCCTGAAATCCTGTATGTATATATATATATATTAAAGGGTTTCCCGTAAAGGATGATACTGTAAAAACGACCTGGAGCTCTTAATAAATGATTATTTTAAGTCTTCTGTCGTTAATTTTAACTTTTAAGGGCTTATTTAATGATTTGATAAAGAAAGAAATCAGTTTACAGCTGCATGGCTAGGGGGTCGAGCGCTGCGGCCATGTGTTAGGTTAAGTTGAGACACTTTCTGTAAGATCCATGTACAAAATTGATAGGAGGGGGGGGGGCGAGTTCAAAAACCGTTCTCTAGGAATATACCTCCTTATGTTAAGAAAAGAAGCGAAATAAACTATAGCAACCGACAGTAACTCTAGTGTTTAAATTATAAAATATTACATTGCCACCATGAGTAACCGAGGACCGTTTAGCTTCTTTAAGAGAAATTTAGAAATGAAGATATTTTGAGACAATTTTTGAACAATAATAAAATGTACTATATAATGCTATCTAGAGGATTTAATTAACTCATTACGATGATTTAGTCTTAATCAAATGGATCTATAATGTTATCTATTTTCAAAATGAAGATGGTTTATTTCAAGAATATCAAGGATTTGAGCCTTTGAAACAAACTCATATTTGCAAATACCTACATATATGTTTAAAGCCTAATGGTGTAAACCTTTGAAATTTCAAACTTAGATTATTTGATCTAACAGCTAATTCAAAGTTTAAAATATAGACTACGACATATAAGGATGCAAAGTTATAGGGATTATAACATTCGAGTTTGTGGCAAAGACTCAATTCCTTTTCTGTTTTTTTTCGCAAATATGCTAACCTGTGTCAGATCTTTAGGGACCTTTCTGTAAATGTCCATTCTCTTTATGTCGAACCCCATTTTAAATTTAGTTTTATCTATCCTGAAACAAACAAAAAATATCAGATTTAGATGTTCAAACAAAATTACACAAGATATATCTCTAATACATAAAGAAAAACACTTGACTATAAAAAATATAAATTTGTCGAAAAATGTGAATTTTTAAGGATATAATTAACACCAAATCATAACTTCCTACTCATACAAAACTTTGCTGATTTCCAGTCAGGTAGAGAAAATACGTGTCAACTAGCGTACACTTTTCTAATCTCTCATTGGTCCAAATATATTTCCTGGCTTCTCATTGGACCACAGCATTTAGATGTTCACAATAACCCGCCGGTATAAAGTGCTTGTAAGCAAAGAAAATTTAAGGTCTGGAAAGTAGAAAGTAGATTGTGAAGTGTAGGGTTGAATTATCTAGATTCTAGGAAAATTTAGAATTATTTTGAAAATTTAATGAACGTACAAGAGAATTTTAAACATGACAATTTGGTTCCAAATATAATTATCAAGAATTCATCGATATGTCTAGTATTTTCTTTATCATATTTTAAGCACTTTAAATTAGAATTTTTCTTTTTATTTCAAAATCAGAATGGCTTGGAAATGGTCAGAATTGCTACAATTTGTTTGTAAACAAAAATATTGATTTTTCTTACAAGATGACGACATTCAAAACCGTTTTAGTTACTTGAAAAAAATATTTTTATTTTTAAGTTTTATTCAAGCTAAAAATTTAGAAGCATACCTTTTCTTAACACTGAAAAATAACAAAAGAAATTTAATTATATCAAATGTATAAAATCGATTGTTCATTATAATTGTAAGCTTTTTATGTATGTTCGGGGCCTTGGATTTTTTTTTTTAAATTTTAGAGGTCATTGCAGTTAAACGTAGCATGGGGGGGGTAATTATAGCAGGAGCCATTTAAGGACCTAATACTATATCTTAAGTATAAATATATGTATAGAACATAAAACTGGTTTTATAAGGAAATAATATTTTGAAATGTCTGATGACTCATAGATCCAAACCAAATAATGTCGTCATACATGGTTTGGATTCAGTCAAAAATAATAAACTGTGCGAGGATGTTGTAAAGCAGACAGCTCTCATGTTTTTATGATTAAAACATAATACATACAATTATTTAATAATGGAGGACTATAAATATCTTTTTAAAGTAAGTAAATCGACTATAACAATGATACATTTTTTCATTGAAAAACTGTTTTTAAATTTAATGTAGGATGGTTTTGTGGTTTTAAAGAAATTGCATCAGCTGTAGACGTGGAAAAATTTGTTCAAATAAAATTAAAATTTATTTTCTTGTTTTTGAATGAATTTATGAGTTTTCGTTGATGGATTAATTTTTAGTTTTTGATCACAATATTTTAGAGATTTATACAGGGTTTCTATTTGTCTCCGTTACCTTTACTGAAAATGTCCCACTTCACTGTTTTGGGTCTGTCTTAGAAAATTTCTGGAATGAGCGCTGCAGGACAGACTAGGGGCCGAGCGCTGTGGCCAGTACAGGCCTTCAATTTCAACAATTTTCAATAAAATTAGTTTGTATTTAGAGTTATTAGGTTAAGACACGTTCTGGGCCGAGCGCTGGGTATATTCCTAGAGAACGATTTTTGGACCCCCTC
>NW_019396277.1:0-16015 GCF_000591075.1 Eurytemora carolleeae | reverse complement strand
GGGGGGGGGGGGGGGGGGGATTTAAGATATGAAATAAATGCTTAAGACTACACTGTACTTAAAATATTGAATTCTACTTTTTTTCAAATTTAAATTCATTAAATAATGTAAAATACGCTTTAATTAATGCAAGGTGTGAATTATTATATAATACTAGTTTGGGAACCCAGCTTTGCCCAATCAAAAGCGACCCACTTAACTTGAAATTTGTTAATCCAAGCTAAGAACATTCCCAATCAAAATTTGAAGCAAATCGGCCCAAGGGTTGATAAATTATGATCTGCTTTGTTTCTACAAATAAAATTTTGTGTTTTACTAACATACAATATAAAAAATATATATTTTTTAAATTCCTTATTTTTTCAGGGTCTTTTCCCCCCAGGACAGGGAGCAACCATAGGAGTTGATTTTATGATAAAAACTGTAGAAATTGACGGAGAAAAAATTAAATTACAGATTTGGGACACGGCAGGACAAGAGAGGTGACATTAATATTTGTTTTACAAAAATATTTTTTTTCTGGAATACTATCAAAAATTACTGTGAAACGTGAGTGTGAAATTTTTTCCTCCAAAATCATCGAATTATTCACTCACAATATTTAGGTTTTTTCCAATTAATTATATCTCTTAGAACCTTAAAAATTTTTAGGGAAAATGACATTTTGGTGAAGAACGTCTATTGTCGATTGGGTAAATTTTCTAGGTTCTTTCAAACCTAAAAAAAACTTTCGTCGTAATTTGGCCCATTTGGGAGAAACTTCTTTTGCAGAAAAATTCTCCTGGTTCAACAAACATCAAACTTTCACAGCAGTCTTTTATGTTTGCAGCAATCCCAATATTCCCCTCAAACCTTCTAATAACTTCTGAAACCTATATTCATTCAGATTCCGAAGTATAACCCAGAGTTACTACAGATCTGCGCATGCGCTAATCCTCGTCTACGATGTATCCAACCAACCAACCTTTGATTGTTGTCCAGATTGGTTGAGGGAGATAGAAGAATATGCCTCACCTAAGGTTAAAGGATTTTTCATTTGTTCATTTATTCCAATTAAAAGATTTTAATTTATTCATTCATAACGATGAGTTGTTTTTCATTCATAAAGATTACAAGATTTTTATTTATTCATTCATAACGATTAAAAGATTTTTCATTCATTATTAACGAAAAAAGATTTTTCATAATTTCATTCCATAAAAATAAACAGATTTTTTACACATTCAAATATAACGCTCAATTTCTCATTCATTTCTAACGATTAAACGATTTGTCATTTATTAATTCATTAATAACGATTAAAAGACTTTTCATTTATTCATTCATGATAATTCAAAGATGTTTCATGCACTCGTAACGATTGGCTAAATCTTAATGTTAATCAAATCTTTTGTTAGAGTAAAAGAATTGTAATTAAAATAAAACTAGATTATGCCAATACAATGTTAGAAATATTTTAAACTAGCTAAAGACCCCGGCGTTGCCCGTAGAAAATTTTGTTTGAATTTTTATTAGCCTTTAACACGGCTACCCATGAGTGTCCACAAAAAATTTCAGCCCAATCTGTCCAGCCGTTTGGCCGGCTATACGCAACATATAATATACGAATGTCTTGTTTTATTATGTAGATGATACCTCAGATTCTTAAAAAAAGGCTTAAATATTGAAACGAAACAAAACAGTAGTATCATTTTTTATTCCGGAAAAGGTGCCCAGAAGATTTTTTAGAGACATTTCAGTTACAACAATCCTTACTGAACTTCTACAGCAAAAGACGACAGGGGTGTAAACAGTTCTATCCAGGGGGCGGGGGGGTCAACCATAGATTTTAATGATCCATGGGGGTCTACCACCCAAGAGCCCCCTCCCATCATGAGTACGCCTTTGAAAAACGAAAGTCATTCCAAAGTTTTCTAGTTCTCACTGTTTGATGTTGAAGGTGCTGCGTGTGCTGGTGGGGAACAAGATAGACCGCGAGGACCACGAGATCCCTGCCGAGGTAGGGGAGGAGTTCGCAGCCCGGCATAATATGTACTTTCTACAGACATCAGCAAAGAACTGTGATAATGTGGACAAACTGTTTACAGAGATAGCACACGAGCTTCTTCAACAGGTTCTTTATTATTATTAATTATTATTCTGGGGTTCATACTTTTAAGGGGGAAAATCATTTCATCCATTTCATCCATTTCATCCATTTCATCATTTCATCATTTCATCCATTTCATCCATTTCATCCATTTCATCCATTTCATCCATTTCATCCGTTTCATCCGTTTCATCCATTTCATCATTTCATCATTTCATCATTTCATCCATTTCATCATTTCATCCATTTCATCCATTTCGTCCATTTCGTCCATTTCATCCATTTTATCACTATCAATTTATCAATTTATCATTCCATCACTTCATCACGTCAGCACTTCATCACTTCATCACTTCATCACTTCATCACTTCATCACTTCATAACTTCATCACTTCATCACTTCATCACTTCATCACTTCATCACTTCATCACGTCATCACTTCATCACTTCATCACTTCATCATTTCATTACTTCATCATTTCATCACTTCATCATTTCATCATCTCATCATCTCATCATCTCATCATCTCATCATCTCATCATCTCATCATCTCATCATTAGCCATTGCTAATTGCTGATTGTTATTAAAATCATTTTATCATCTATTATTATCATCTATTATTATCATCTATTATTATCATCTATTATTATCATCTATTATTATCATCTATTATTTTCATCTATTATTATCATCTATCATCTATTATTATCATCTATCATTATCATTATCATCTATTATTATCATCTATTATTATCATCTATTATTAGGCGAAGACTAGGGATCTACCAAGTGAAAGCCACAGTGTTCAAAGTTTATCCGACCCTCTCCCTTCGTCGCAATCAATAAATCAAAACTGTTGTTCTAAACTCCTCTGAGCCGAAAACTTAAGACAGGGTATCGTTATGAAAACCAGTTTTGGAAGCCGGGTTTCACGAGAGGGGTTAGGCAGTTTTGTGGATATTTACATTTTTGTTATAATATATATTTTTTATTTGGTTTCTTCATATTCTCCATTTTTTCGAATCTCTTAAATCAAAATCCACACAAATGTTAAGACCCCAAAAATGAAACTCGGTAGTTTCGTTCAACGATACTCTTTTAAATTTCGGGCTCTGAAGTACCTACTCCAGACAAAAGTTAGGACCGGGACTGGGATTTTGCACACATTAGACTGTGACGTATTTTAACTGGTTTTTATCAAAACAATAAGAAAAATACCTTAACCAGTTTCAGAACAGTCACGGCAAAATGTACACAAATCCTAATCTCCCCTACCATTAGCATATATTTCTTGCTCTAACCTACCCTTAGTGTAATCAATCCTAACCATTAACCAGGCCTATTATGTTATTTATGTTTAATGTATTTTTTTTATGTTGGGACGCATATATGTGGATTTTTTTTAAAATTAAACACTTGCCTAAGTCAATACTGAAAAACATTCCAAATTTGTTTTTATTTACATTAAGACCTCGATCATTTATAGTTAATAATAGATATATTAGCTCCCTTCTTCAGCTAGTCACAGACTATTATTTAATAGTGCACAGTTTTGTTCCGACATTTAATTGTTGAATGTAGATTAGCATAACTTGTTATATGTTAATTTCTATTATTTCATTTCCAAAACCTTTACTTTTAATTAAAGGGACTGTAAGCGTAATTTCAAGTTAACCTCCAAACAAAGATGCAATGCCCGATTAACAACGGTGCCCTAAAAAGCTTTGTCTGATTAAGTGTGAATTAGATATCCATATGTGCTTTTTTACTTTTTAATTTTGTTAGGTTGTTTCTCTGTCAAAGTGACTTGCGCATTTCTTGCATGTGAGAGACAATGGAAAAGTTTATAGAATTTAACACAGACAAATAACGTTAAATTACACGTTGTAACTCGGACATTGTCATCTTTGCATTGAAATTAGCGTACAGTCCCTTTAATGGAGAAAAATCATAGTATAAAGTTGCAATAGTCCTAAACTTTAAACACTGACCAATAAGGAATCAGTTAATCTTTAAATTTCTTTTTGTGCAAATTGAACTTCATTACTTATATGGTTAGTTATTGGACATTTTTGTGATGAAGCTTAAAAGTTAATAATTTTAAATAATTTTCCACGGGCTGTTAAGTAGATTTTGATGCAATTAAATTTTCTGTTTGTACATTTCTTGATATTAAATGTTTCATTAAATTTATGTATTGTAACCTTTTAATTGGTCACAACGGCCAACGCCACTGTAGATAGATAATATTATTTTTTAGATTTAGTTGTTTAAATACTCATTAAAATATGTAAATTGACAAATTCTTGTGAAATTTGTGAGATTCGCGACGAAAACAATTTCTCTCTCTTTTCGTAAAATTTTGTGATGAAACCAAAGACATATGAATAAATATTAAAACTTTAAATATTTTTTTTTCATGTTTTTTTCATTGAACAGGGAAAACAAGTGAAGGGAAGGGGGGTACGGGCGCGCCCCCCCCCCTCAAAAAATCAGTTGCTGGTCAAAATATGTACATTACAGTGTTGCTCACAAACGTTGAGATTTGAACGACGACCTAAAACTCGTAAATCATGCCGATCTTAAGAAACTTCTAAAGGTGAAAATTCCTTGAAAATTAGTTAAATAAATAGTATTAAGTAAAAAACGCTTTTTTCGGAAGAGTATAAGAAACTATTTTTTTTCTTAAATCAAACGTCCAAAAATGTTTTGAAATTATTGAAAAATCGATCTCTTCCTTGATTCAATTTTTTTCCTTAATATTTTGCCCCTGCATCATTTTTTTCTTGTGCAAAAAAGTATTTGACATTTTGGATATATAGTTTCACCCTTACAATAATAAAAAGAGAAAAATAGCTGCCTGGCAATAAATAATTAATTGTTAAATTTTCCACGTGTTAAAAAGAAACTAATCGATCTATTTAAAGACCTGCGCGCCGGTCAAATCTCAATTTAGCTTGAAAACCGTTGTCAGAGCAAAACCTGTCAAAAACGGATAATTTTTGTAATTGGGGTTTCTTGACTGAGGCCACGCGTGGAGTCGTGTAGCAGAGACAGGGCAGAAAATAGACATCTTTTTTCACGTTTACTGAATAACAAGTTTAAATGGTACCATTGTGAGTATGTAACTGTTCAAATGGAGGGTTAGTTGAAGTTACGTCGACTGTTCCTTTAAAATTTCTATTTTGAAAATATAAGCCTGGGAATCCTCTATATTTACCCAGCCTCTATAGCTGAATATATTGGTAATAGTAGTTTACACACGGCCTCCATCAGATTCAGAACAGCTGATATCCTCAAACGTAAACAAACAATGTACGTTTTACGTAAATTATTTTTGTAAACAAACAATGTACGTTTTCTTTGAATCATCAATACAGACGTAAGCAAACACGTTTATTTGAATCATGGATAAAGACGTAAATTCAAGCAATGTTTATTTGAATCATGGATAAAGACGTAAACAAGCAATGTTTACGTGAATCATGGATAAAGACGTAAACAACAATGTTTACGTGAATCATTCATACAGACGTAAACAAGCAATGTTTACGTGAATCATTGATACAGACTTAAAAAAACAATGTACGTTTTACTTAAATCATAGATACTGACTTAAACACACAATTTACGTTTTACATGAATCATTTATACAGACGTGAACAATGTACGTTTTATGTGTATTATTGATACAAACGTAAACAAACAATACTAATGATAATGATAATAATGATAATGCTAATGATGATAATAATGATAATGATAATGATAATGATAATAACGATGATAATGATAATGATAATGATAATGATAATGATAATGATAATGATAACGATAATGATAATGATAATGATAATGATAATGATAATGATAATGCTAATTAATGATTATAATAATGATAATGATAATGATAATGTAAATGATAATGATAATGATGATGATAATGATAATGATAATGATAATGATAATGATAATGATAATTGATAATGATAATGATAATGAAAATGCTAATGATAATGATAATGATATCATTGATAATGATAATAATGATAATGATAATATTGATAATGATAATAATGAATGATAATAATAATATTGATAATAATGATAATGACAATGATTATAATAATAATAATAATAAAAATAATAATATTGATAAATAAATAAATGTATTGTATATTGTACTAGCTGTAGTACCTAGATTGTCCATCACAATGCTGAAAATGATTTCTTGAGTTGAAACTGTTAATCTGGGGGGAAAAGAGAGACCGCCAATGTTATGTAACATTTTTTGTTTAAGTTTTATCTTTCTAAATTTTACAAATCAGCCGACCACAGGTAACATACATAGTACATACGTATATACATAGTACATATTTTCTGACACTGCTTCGTATCTTTATATATAAAGATGTTATCTCTGTTTGTCTGTTTTTTTGTACGATCATAACTCAGGAACCCCTGGACCGATTTGCCTCAAATTTTGATTTGAGAACTTGAGAGAACCACGGGAATATTCTAAGATTCTAAGTTGAGTGGGTCGACTTCAATAGCAAAATTTTAGTTTCCCGGTATAATCGTTCAAGTGCGGGTAACTTTTAGTAACCAGGGTTCCTAAGCTAGTAATTTATAAAGATGTAATCTCTGTGTCTATTTGTATGTCCTATCATAACTCATGAACCCCCGGACTGATTTGCCTCAAATTTTGATTATTGGGGAACTCGGGAGAACCACGGGAATGTTCTTAGCTTGATTTACTAGGTTGAGTGAGTCCACTTTTATTAGGAAAAATAGATAAAATCGTAATTTACGACCAAGCGCGGGTAAACGGCGGGAGTATACTATGAGTACCCTGAGAAACGCTGGGTTCTCAAGCTAGTACAAAACAAAATGACTCACATTAAAGCATCTATTTTTCTAAACTGTAAACATTGGTGTATTGCATCTTGGGTTTTCTAAGTGTAAAAGATGAATTATAGATAGATAGATACAATTGGGCACTCCCATGTTCTCCATTCATACTAGTTTTATCTATGCCACCTATTCTCAGTCTATCCAAGCCCTTACTTACGATAGAATAGGAAACTTTGTACTTGCACTGCATGCTTTACAACCTAGTACTAAAGATTATTAATTGTTTAATGAATAGTTATCATATGTGAACATGAAGCTGTTCAGTCATGATTTAATTACGTTAGGGAGCAGGACGGTACATCTTAAGTTATCAAAATTACAAAGATTGCAAACTCATTTAAAAAGTTAAATCAATTTTCAAGACTGGGTCTACTTTTTTATATGTTACTGGCTGAAGGGCCTCGCTGAAATTTTTTTTTCTTTTTTAGCCTATGACACCCACCCATGAGTGTCCCCAAAAAAATCAGCCCATTCGGTCCAGCCGTTTGGCCGGCTATAGGCAACATATATATATACAAATGTCTTGTCTTATTATATAGATAGATTGTTACTAAAAATAGTGATTTCAAGTGAATTGATATAGATGCAAAATGTACATTGTTAAATTAATTATCATAAAATCTGAATTTATAAACCTCATTTTGGTTTTTAAATCGCTTAAAGGGACTGTAAAGGAAAAACGAAAGGGTTGTAGACTGAAAGCTAGTCACTTTAGCTCTTGATTGCGACCCATGAATAATATATCTGATGTTCCTGTCTCGAGAAATTGATAAAAAAAAAAACTGTGTCAAATTTATACAAAACTTCCTATCAATACAATTTTGTATGGAAATAGAAGGTTTGAACAGATCATATTCAGCAAATACGCAACCAATCTGAAAACAAAGATATCCCAGAGAAAACTAATTGTAACTTAGGTTTTCTCCAATTATTATTTTATAATTTTTATTTTTGATAGATACAGACAGAGACATGTGACCTTGTATGTGAAAATATGAAAAGATATCCCAGAGAAAACTAATTGTAACTTAGGTTTTCTCCAATTATTATCTCATAATTTTTATTTTTGATAGATACAGACAGAGACATGTGACCTTGTATGTGAAAATATGAAAATGTTCGCTCGCTTTTCGCAATTTTTTTCGTGAAATTTCGCATTTTTTCGTAAAAATGGAAAAAGAGAAAAAATGCAACAATTAATTGCGCAAAAGAACTTGTGGAATTTTCCGCTGAGAGCTAAACATTTGAAGTCTTATTATATCATAGATTTCTTTTCCTTTACTTTAATAAATGTTTGATATAGAGAATTTGAATTCTCTAGCTATCTTTCTGACTTTCTGTCCGTCCATTTACGTTCATCCAAATCCAGCTAGCCATGAGCCAGCCAATTACAAGAGAGAATCTTTTAAATGAACCATATTTTTTCGCGAAATTTTTGTGTTATTTTTCGCATAATTTCGTTTTTTTCCTTATAACTTCCGATTTTTTCCCCGAAACTTTTGCATTATTTTTTTCGGAAAATTTCCCATTTCTTCGCGAAACAGATAGAAGCGAAAAAAACGAAAATTTTCTTTTTCACCGTAAACCCCTAGTACAAAGCCACACCATTATTTCAGAGACAATCTTCAAGTCTTCCTTAACTGTCATGTTTCGTGGGAAACCCTGTTCTTGTTTTCAAAGTTTTGTAAGACTGCGCTTTGTGTATAGGGAATTAATATATATATATGAACCCTTTCCATTGTGCACAATTAACTCGAATACTTTGTTTTGCATCATAACAATATCTTCCATTTTCCCTTTAAAACATACTTTAAAAGAACTTGGGCCTGATCGGTTCAGCCGTTTTGACGTTTTTTGGATAAAAACAAGCAAAAAAGCAAAGTATATAAATAAAGATTTTAATTTCTTTTTTCTTTTATGGTTTTCATTATTTCAACAATATCATTAGTTACGTTTATTTATAGTTATTTATGGTTAACATTCATTTGTTGTAATTACAGTGACCATTATATTGTTTTAATTAACGAGTCCTTGTCATAAGTTATAACATATTCATTTGCTTAGTGATCAATTACAATAAGATTTATACTCAAAATGACAAAATTATGGCAACTGAAGTCCTGGCAAATGAAGCTAAGCTACTAGTATTAGGTGACTAAATCCCAAATTCTATTTTGAGTGAATACAAAAATATTAGTTTTTATTCCACAATTAGAAAAAAATCTAACAATTTTATCTTTTTATAAAAGACCAAAGTGTATTTGTTTCGAAATTTAACAAAATTTTTAGGACATTTTTCTAACAGTGTGGTGTTTTCGGCTGCTTCAATGCTTCAAATTCAATCAGTGGCTTCATCTAAAAATAATAATAAATTCTTTCATCTTTGCAGTCTGAAGATTCCTGATTGGAATTTAGAGTAGTTTAAATTCAAAAGAAGTTATAGAAAGAATTTCTGACAATAAATGATAGAAAAACTAAAATTAATTTTTAAACCAAGAAAACGAAAACTTATTTCACACGATTGATCAGATAAAGGTTTCAAGGGTACCTTTGTCAATCGGCCATTGTAAACTTTGCTGAAAAGGTGCTAGAATTACATTAATTTCATTGATTTTATTGAAAATTCAAATTTAAAAAAGCATTATGTACTTTAGTTTTTGACCTCTCAACTTAACTAATTCAATTTCAATCAGCTGTCTAGTTCGCTGAAACTTGCTTAAACTATTTAAATTTACTAAAATAGATTAAACATTACCAGAAATCTTTTTAAGCAAAAATAACCTTAAATTTTATTACAAGAATCTACTGTAAAATCAATTAAATATTAGGCTTTTAGGGTGTTTTGGGACCCATGTTTTATTACATTTTAACTTTTAATTGTTGATTTTTAAATTGCCATTTTTTATTGTTATTTCCGAAAATAATATTACGGATTTTTTTGTTTGAATTGCTACATTTTACAAAAAAGCAAAATATATTGATTTATTGATATTAAACCTGTAAAATCTGCTATGGAATCTGGGATATGTGGAGTATCTAATATATTCATATATTGATATTTAACCTGTAAAATCTGCTATGGAATCTGGGATATGTAGAGTATCTAATATATTCATATATTGATATTAAACCTGTAAAATCTGCTATGGAATCTGGGATATGTGGAGTATCTAATATATTCATATATTGATATTAAACCTGTAAAATCTGCTATGGAATCTGGGATATGTAGAGTATCTAATAAATTCATATATTGATATTTAACCTGTAAAATCTGCTATGGAATCTGGGATATGTGGAGTATCTTATTGGTGTTGAACTGTGATATCTAAAATATAAATGAAGATATATATATCTAATGCATTTTTGATTGCACACACAACCTCTAAGGGTATCGTGGTGAATCAGACATGCCACTCTATAATAATAACATAGAAAATTACACCTACAGCCCTTTAAAATTCATTTTACAGTATTTTCCAAATCATTTTTTTGTATATCAATGTTAGGATAAAAGATTAAATAGAATATATAATCTAAATTCAAACGAGAAATTTAAAATTCATTTATAATATTTTCCAAATTTTTTTTTTCTGTATATTAATGTTAGGATAAAAGGTTGAATAGAATATAATTTAAATTTAAACGAGAAATTTTAAATTAATTTAATAGTTTTCCTTCTAATTATCTTTACTTCACTTTAAATCTAAAAGTTCCTAAAAGTTTCAAATGAACAACTGATAATTCTCCTAAAACTGTAATTTTTTAATCCTTACATCTTTGCCTTTCTAATCCTTGCCTAGTAAATGTCATAGAACTTTTTTTTTCAAAAGTATTAAACAGTTTGAAATATTACAGGTTGAAAAAGTAGACTATGACCCCCATGNACCCATTCTGGAATGCTAATCGAGGAGTGTTGCTATAACAAAAAGACAGGAGAGGGGGGGGGGCCGGACCTATAAATGGTTGCAAATATAAAGTTAAAAAATAAGGGTTCAAGGCGAGAGCGTATACTTTCTTAGGTTAATATTATCTTTTTAAAATTTAAACAAATACATTTAAGATACAAAATTTTTGATAATTAAAAGCATGATCACATTCGGATCTTACTTTCAAATTTATATTATTTGATCTGCCAGAATTCTTAGTTTAAAATAAGGTCTACGACACGACGTTGCAAAGATATATGAATTAAAAAATCAAAACTTGTTGCAAAGAATCAATCCCTTTGGGATTAAACAAACAGAGTTCCATGGGCCGCACGGTATAGGTTCCAGAATTTTAGGTTTAGAGGACTAGTCTCATTAATCTGATCTTTTAGGTTTAGAGGACTAGTCTCATTAATCTGATCTTTTAGGTTTAGAGGACTAGTCTCATTAATCTGATCTTTTGAATTTTGCGAAGGAGTTAAGTCTTTGCCACAAACTATGATGTTCTAATCCTTATATCTTTGCAACCCATTGTGGTAGACCTTAGATATTTCAAACTGTAAAATTTCTTTGCCCAAATACTTAAGTTTGAAATATCTAAGGTTTAAATCATGAGTAGAAAAGAAAAAGGGATTCGAAAATTTGAGTTTGTGACAAAGACTCAATTCTTTTGAATATTTGTGGGTGGCTTGTTGTGAATATCTATAGGATGAATTAGGATGAATGAATGAATAGATGAAAATAAGGATGGAAGGAAGGATGGATCAAAGGATGAATGAATGGATGAATAACTGAATGCATGAATGAATACCTGAAGAATGTGAGGCTTCTTGGTGGATCCGAATATCTAAATTATTATATAGAATTAATTAATATTAATTAATATTAATTAATTCTATATACAAACTGAGATTAATGAGATGTCACATTCATTTATACTAAGAGAGACCTATGTTCATGTTCATATACATATTCTTTTTCCTTTGTGTGATCATGTTGAATGTTCATGCTCGTGTTCATGTTCATGTTCATGTTCATGTTCATGTTCATGTTTATGTTCATGTTCATGTTCATGTTCATGTTAATTATAATGTTTAGGATTCTTTTAATAATTCGTGTAATCTTTTTAATATTATTTTGATGCTAAAGCTTATGTTTAAGTTCAACAGCAAACATAATCTCAAGGTTAAGATTATCTTAATACTGTATTACGCACATAATGTTGTTTTGAAGTTCAAGTTGAAATTCCTTGTTGATTGATACAGTTATTTTTAGAAATGATACTATCTGACAAATTTACACTTACAGTGTGAAATTTTTTTCACGGAATTTTGTTTTTAACTTTTACAGGGAATGGGGCCGCGGAAAGGGGGAGTACAGAGGGGCCCCCCCAGTAATCCATCCTTCTGAGAAAAAGCGGTGACTATCTTTTTATCTTGACCATTAACCCATTCTGGAATGCTAATCGAGGAGTGTTGCTATAACAAAAAGACAGGAGAGTTTTATTTTTGATAGATACACCCTGAGACATGTGACCGTGAATGTGAAAATGTGAAAATGTTCGCTCGCTTTTCGCAATTATTTTCGTGAAATTTTAAATAGTAATAGGGTCAGTATAGGTGATGATACCCAGGCAGCCCTTTAACCTACGTCCATGTTTTGAAACCTATAATATATTGCTTCGCGTTGATGGGAAAACAGGGTTTTCTTAGAAAGCCTGTCAAATTATTTCAAAACAAGTTGATCAATGTTTTCAGTTTTGGAAGAAATTCCCCCCCCAGCATTTTCACCATTCACTACATTTTTAAAGTAATAAATACTAAATTATTGGTGTCCCAAACATATTAGTTCTTCTTCCGCTTTAAAAAGTATTTAATATTTTTATAGCTGCAGATAAAAGAAATTACATAAAAAGAATTTTTTTTAAAATTTTGAAGAATAACTTTGTCAATCAGGTTTATAACAATCTTGNCAAATGTATAATAATAGGACTGCAAAAATCTACCAACTATTTCCAGAAAATGCGCAAACCCCAAAAATTCTTGAATATTCTTCTAGAATGAAAACTAGCCTCAACGAAAACTCATGAAACAAAGTAGATGAGGAAAACCTTTGCTTTTTCAATTCAGAACCAATTATTCATAAATAGATTTTAATGCTTCTTTTCTGTAATTTTATAGCATGATGTCCGAACAGGTAAAATTGTTCCTGAACATATCTAGAAGTTACATCACCTATTATGAAGGTTAGCCTAAAAATAGCTTTGCACGCTAAAAATATTTGCAAACAATTCCTGCAGATGCATTTTGCAGAAAATGTCACGCAATAAAATAAATAAAAATAAATGCAATTTTCACTTAATGGGACAAAACGGGAACGTTGAGTTAGGAGGGGGGTTTTTTTACAAAACAATTTTTGAAGATAATAGTATGTTTTTGCAAAAAAAAAGGTTTAACTTTTCAAGATTTTAACTTTTAACAATCCAAATCTTCTTTAAGTATTGGAAAATTAAACTTAACTTTGAAGAATAGAAACAGAAAATGTTCTGGATGGTATTTGTCAGTTTTCTTAAATCTGAATTTTTTAATATAATAATTGAAAACCTCAATTATAAAGGTTCTTTAGATGAACTGTGTTGTAATTCCAAGAAACCTTATATTGAGGGGCATATACCCAATTCAAATAGGTATGCTACGTAGTTTTCTTAGGTTGAATTTTTTTCTTATTTTGACAAGTTTCTAAACATTTAAATCTTATTATTTTAATTGAAGTAATCTAAGAGATTATCCTAATAGTGTAACTTAAAGCATGAATTTTCTATAAAAATTCACGTATTTTGTATCCCCTCTCCCCCCCTTGATTTCAATCATATCTATTTTTATTTTTTGTCGAATTTCTTAAAATCAACTTAGAGTCTTGTTCATCTTTTACTAATTGGAGTGGTGTTCACTTCATTATGTTTAAAAAAGAGACAGAGAAAAACTCATAAAGAAATAATGAAATGAAACCTGGATAAAGCTGGTCTTCTAATGAAATAAATAAATGATATAAATCACTGTTACCTAAGTGAGCGTAGAACAGGCACAATTCATTTATAAATAAGAATGTCAAGAATAATAAAAAAGATTGTAAAAATTAATCTTTCATGACATTAATTTATTAATTAATTAATTTATTAATTTATTTATTTATTATTCACAAAGAAGCCCTTTATTTCTTAATCGAATAAATATAAAGAAAAATATCAAAACGACAAAAATTCTTATTTTTTCTTTATGTTTTCTGTTGCATATATCCGTAAGTCACTTTAGCGAAGACACAACTAAGAATAATAAAAAAACTGCATCTTTACCAATTATTTTAATTAGGATTTTCTAAAAAGTTTTGCAAAAAGATTTCACTAGAAGTTTGAAATATCTCTCTTATTTCTAGTAAAGTGTCAACATCTATTAGAGGGGTCTAACCTTATTTTCAGAATTTCAATTATAACTTGCAATTCCAGGAAAAAATGCTCTTTTTAAAATTTTCTAGGCTTTTCGTGCGCTTCGCGCCCATCTCCTTTTTCAACTCTTAATTCTGGCTTTATCTGTGAGCATCTTCTGTTTGTACAGTATAAAACAAAACAAAAAAAGGATTTCATAATATTTTTTCGTGCATTTTTAAAATTTTACAAAAATAAAAAACTTTTAAACACAAATTTTTAAAATTTTGATTATAAATAATTACTATTTTTTGGTTTGATCTCGCAAATTTTTATGTTTTAAAATTAGAAACAAGGATTGGAAAATTCGAGTATGAGAAGAGTTATTGATATAAAAGAAAGTTTTCAAAAACAAATACATCTGAACAAGAGGTGTTTTGTCAAAAACTTTAAATAGAATTGTTGCATAATGTTTTTGTTTGTGTCGGGCGCTAGAAGCTTGACGGTGATAAGTTACGTAATAGATTAACAAAGCACTAAAAGCGTCTTATCTATATGTATAAAGTAGTAATCTCTGTTTGTTTGTTCTATAACTCTTGAACCTCTTGATCGATTTGCCTCAAAATTTTGATTGGGGAACTCGGGAGAACCACAGGAATGTTCTTAGTATTGTTGTGAGGTTCTAAGTTGTGGGTCGACTTTATAAGGAAAATTTAGTTTCCTGGTGAAATCATGATTTAAGACCAAGTGCGGGTAAACGGCTTGAGTAACTATGAGTAACCTGGCAATTCAGCAGTTATAAATAAGCTTTTCTTCTTCTAAATCCGATTAATTTCATTTAGCTATTTTTAGTTTTTTGTTCTTGTTTCGTTTTTCATCAATTCTCAATATTTAGTATGACTACTCTCTTATAACGTTTATCCATAATGACTTTTTGCTGTACAGTGTACAGCAAAAAGTCTTAATTAATCCTTTTATATCTGTTATGATTAAGCAAATTCAGAGAAGAGTACATGTGATTTCTTTTATTTCTTACCTACTATAATGCTCCAACATATCATTACTGTACATGTGTACATAAATGTGTAAATGTGACTCCTTTCATTTCTTACCTACATATCTTGGCAGTACAGTGTACATAGATGAGTACATGTGAGTGTGACACCTTTTATTTCTTACCTACTATAATGCTTCGGCATATCTTGGCAGTACAGTGTACATAGATGAGTACATGTGAATGTGACTCCTTTTATTTCTTACCTACTATAATGCTTTGGCATATCTTGGCTATACATAGAGGAGTACATATGACTCCTTGTGTTTCCTGAATTACTCCAAATGAGGGTGCTTCGTGGCATAGTAGAAGATCTGTAATCAGAGCTCCTAAATTAAAACAAATCCAAATTGAAGAGTATTTCGTTTTAATCATTTGATATGATTCATTTCAAATTTTATCAATATAGATTAAATATATTTAAATATTATTGATATAGATTAAATATATTTAAATATTATTAATATAAATTAAATAAATTTTAATATTATTAGTAAAGATTAAATATTAAATATATTTAAATATTTTATGTTCATGTTCATGTTCATGTTCATGTTCATGTTCATGTTCATGTTCATGTTCATGTTCATGTTCATGTTCATGT